>NC_048302.1:53595941-53887805 GCF_013100865.1 Trachemys scripta elegans
GGGGAGGGGGTTTGGGGGGGGGCTGTGTGCGTGGTGCGGGGCGGTCTGGAGGGAGGGGGTTTTGAGGGGGGCTGTGTGCGTGGTGCGGGGCGGTCTGGAGGGAGGGGGTTTTGAGGGGGGCTGTGTGCGTGGTGCGGGGCGGTCTGGAGGGGAGGGGGTTTTGAGGGGGGCTGTGTGCGTGGTGCGGGGCGGTCTGGAGGGGAGGGGGTTTTGAGGGGGGCTGTGTGCGTGGTGCGGGGCGGTCGGGGGCCTGTGTAGAGTGGCGCATTGGGATTGCTCTAGGGCGGCGGGTGAGGTGTGTAGTGTTACACATGTCATTGTTCACACCTGTGTAGCTACGCCCATTAGTTACACAGGTAGCTCCCTGTAGACCAGCGGTTCTTTACCGTCCTTGTTGTGTGGCGCGGCGCGAGTGCAGCGGGCTCCTAGGCGCTGTGGTTGTACAAATAATGATACTTTTACAAACCATGTTGTGACCGTGTGAGCGCTGAGAGAGCACAGATCCCTGAATGTGATGGGGGTGGAACTGATAAATGATGGACTCATTATACAGTTATGGAACAGATTGATGAATTAAACAGTAGTAAGTCCCCAGCGCTAGATGGGATTCACCCAGGAGCTCTGAAGGGACTCTCATTTGAAATGCAGAACTACTAACTGTGATATGTAACTTATCACTTAAATTGGCCTCTGTACCAGATGATTGGAGGATTGCTAATGAGTAAGGTTAAGATTCTGTCACAGATATTTTTAGTAAAATCAGGGACAGGTCATGGGCAATCAACAAAAATTCAAAGACTCCTATGACCTGTCCCAGACTTTTACTGAAAATACTGCAGGGGGGGCAGGGAAGCACAGTAACAGTCAGAGCATTGCCCGGGTCTGACCTCTGGCAGCTGCTCCAGTCCTGCCACTGCTCCTGTGGTAGGAGCTGACTACCACTGCTCCAGCCCCTGCCACTGCCTCATCCCTGGGGTTGCTGGTCCGAGGGGTCACCCTGCCAGCCAACTGCTCCAGCAACCCTGGGGCTGACCTTTAGTTGTTGCTCCAGTGCCCTGGGGACTGCTGCTCTGGCGGCCTCTGCTCTGGCACCAGGGTTGACCCAACCCTCACCGGCTGCTGCTGCTTCAATCCCGGGGGGGGGGGGGGGGGGTGACCCAACCTTGGCCGCTGCTTCACCCTGGGGCCACTGCTCCAGCAGTCCGGGGCTGCTAGCTGCTTCAGCCTTGCCCCTGAAGAAGTCATGGAGGTCCCAGCAATATGCATCCGTGTCCTCTGACAGAATTGTATCCTTATGAATGTGATGCCAATTTTTAGAAAAGGCTCCAGAGGCGGTCCTGGCAATTACAGGCTGCTAAGCCCAACTTCAGAACCAAGCAAATTGCAATTATAGTGAAGAACAGCATTATCAAGCACATAGATGACTCTTCCCAAACAAATCATGTTCAACATGGCTTTTGTAAAGGGAAATCATGCCTCATTAATTTAATAGAATTATTTGAGGGGATCCACACATGTGGACAAGGGTGATCCAGTGGATATAATGTACTTGGATTTTCAGAAAGCCTTTGACAAGTTTCTTTACCAAAGACTCTTTAAGCAAAGTAAGCAGTCATGGGCTAAGAAGGAAAGTCCTCTCATGGGTCATGTTTAAAAGACAGGAAACAAAGAGTAGGAGTAAATAGTCAGTTTTCTGAATGGCAAGAGGTAAATAGTGGTGTCCCACAGGGATCTAAACATGGACCAGTGCTGTTCAACATATTCAAAAATGATCTAGTAAAGGGGTGAACAGTGATGCGGCAAAGTTTGCTGATATACAGTTACTCAAGATAGTTAAGTCCAAAGCAGACTGTAAGAGAGTTACAAAGGGATCTCACGATACTGGATGCCTGGGCAACAAAATGGCAGCTGGAATTCAGTTTTGATAAATGCGAAGTAATGCATATTAGAAAACATCATCCTAACTATCATACAAAATGGAGTGTAAATTAGCTGTTACCACTCAAAAAAGAGATCGTGGAGTCATGGATAAGTCTCTGAAAATATGCACTCAATGTGCACTGACAGTCAAAAAAGCTAACGGAACGTTAGGAATAATTGGGAAAGGGATAGATATCATAATGCCACTATATAAATCCATGGTACGCCACAAGTCTGCTTCTGCGTGCAGTTCTGGTCGCCCCATCCAAAATATTAGAGTTGGCAAAGGTACAGAGAAGGGCAACAAAAATT
The DNA here is from genome assembly GCF_013100865.1 of Trachemys scripta elegans. Classification (NCBI taxonomy): domain Eukaryota; kingdom Metazoa; phylum Chordata; order Testudines; family Emydidae; genus Trachemys; species Trachemys scripta. The sequence goes on from NC_048302.1 coordinate 53,598,174, forward strand.
AAGATTATGTAACAGCTTTCGTATGAGGAGAGATTAAAAAGACTGGGACTATTCATCTCAGATAAGGGACCATTGGGATATGATAGAGGTCTATAAAATCATGAATGGTGTGGAGAAAGCGAATAAAGAAGTTCTGTTTAACCCTTCAAGTAACACAAGACCCAGGGTCACCCAACACCATTAGGTTTAAAACACAAGGAAGTATTTCTTCACACAATGCAGAGTCAACCTGTGGAACTCATTGCCGAGGATGTTGTGAAGGCCAAAACTATAACTGGGTTCAAAAAAGCATTAGATAAGTTCATGGAGGACAGATCCATCAGTTGCTGTTAGCCAAGATGGTCAGGGATGCAACCTCGTGCTCTGGGTTTCCCTAAGCCTCTGACTGCCAGATGCTGGGACTGGATGATGGGATAGATCACTTGGTGATTGCCCTGTCCTGTCCTGTTCATTCACTTGGAAGTATTTGGCATTGGCTGCTGTCAGAAGACAGGATACTTGACTAGATGGACCATTGGTTTGACGCAGATTGGCCATTCCCATGTTCTTATTTTCTAAATTTCCATTGTCAAAATAAATGAACAATGGTCACTTTGTGGTTCAGTTTCCTTATGTCATCTGTTAACAAACTTGATGTTTTGCAGAATCCAGTAATTCAGAATGGCCACCATTTTTGAATTTGTCTGCTCCAAAGTTAGGTTCCTAAATCCATGTCAGGGCCCCGATTCTGCAATGACATCTGTGCGAGTGCAGAGATCCACCTGCACAGATGTCATTGCAAGACCTGTGCTGTAGGCATCTAAATAGAAGTGGCCTGATTTTTCAGAAGTGTTGAGCAAACCAGCTTCCATTTAAGTCAATGAGAATGTCAGATGCTCAGTCCCTCAGAATAAGGGCTACTTTGCTTAGATGCCTAAATATTGATTTAGGAGTCTAACTTTAGTCCCATAGATTTGAAAATTTTGGTCAATGTGTTTCCCAATCACAGTGAACTAGTTGTACAGTTTTGTCTATGGGTTTTTTATGAAGATTTGCTGCAGTAAAAATAAGCAGAATACATTATACCGTGTATTATGTAAAGTCTGCATGCTATGGAGTGTAGTCAAATCTTGTCCTATTGCTAATGCATTTAATTTTGTCTGAAGCTACTAGAGTTACAGTAGCTCAGTTAAGACAACCCGGGTGCCTTGGAAAAGGCGTATAGGTAGTTTAAAGTTAATACAGTTCTATGCAGGAGGAGCCTGTTTGCCGAAACTCACTGACTGTAGATGTGTGTGGAGCCCTATGTGGATACAATATTTGTATCCGCATCTGATCTGCAATCTGCAAACATGGTCTGGGGATACTGCAAATTTACAGGGCTCTAGAAGTGTGCTGCTTGTGAAATTTACAGGGAAGTGAAAATAGGATTATAGAATGGAATATCTCCTGCATTGCAAGGCTATTTCTACATTAGACTTTCTGAGACAGTTCCCATCATTGCTAATTTTGGCATAGCTCTACTGAGCAGAGCAGTAGTATAGATGCAGCTTCAGGTGGCTGCCAACATTTTACCCAGTGTCTAAACCTAGGTGTTGTAGTGTTTCTGGTAACTTGTCTATGAGAATGCAATTATGGGACACCCCCCCCCCCCACCCCGAAAATAAGCTTCATGTAGATGAGACCTAATAGGGCTCCATCTTAAATCCCCAAAGTTATCAAATTATTTCCAAATTCCCCATATTTATTTAGTGCATCTAAACTACATCTACTTCTGGAGAAGAGGTACAAAAGTTAAACTCCAGAGGGTTGTTTTATTTGATTTTGTTATGGGCTTCAGAGCAGAACAGACCTGAGGAAATATTGGATAAACATAAGGTGTGTTGTGTCAAGAGCACAGAAGGGGAATGTGCATGAGAGCTTTCTTACCTGCTGAGGTGAACTTTTTTGGTTCTTTTTGTTTTTTGTTTATATATAAAAAAAAAAAAAAAGCTTTCTGGCTCTCAAGAGGATAGTGTTTTTATACCATGATTTTTTTTCTCCCTATAGCTAGAGTATAAACTTTTTAAACAAATGGTTTAGTTTATTAACTTCAGCTTTAAAAATAAACAATTGTCTTTTCCTAAATCCACCTAATGGGAGGTTTCACATGGTGATATTTCTCCAACAAGAATAAAATGCCATCTTTTAGAGAGAGTACTTAAAATAGTTGTGTTATGTGCAGATCTCCTTTGTACATGTTATGGACACAGGTATGGATAAAGTAAAAACTAATGATTTGACTGAAAAGATTGATCCTCTACATCTGTTAATTTCAATATTTAGAGATATTTTGAAGAAACTAAAGTGTTTTTTCTCTCCTCCTAGGCTGGCTGCAAACACAGTTGAACAGATACCACTGATACTGTCTGATTCCAAACAAGATGAACACACTGTCATTGCTGCTAAGATTCCCTCACTACCGTTTTCTTAGAAAGATTTATTTCAAAAGCTTCCACTCAAATTTCACTCCTGGATCATTATTTCCATATATTCAATCTTTTAATTCAGTATGCTTGTATTGTACAAAGTGGATGTTGCCAGCAAGTGATTTGAAAAGAGGGATGTGTTATCAAGCAACCGTAGACCAACAAACACAGGGACTTTGTGACAAGGAACAGAGACTCGTAGACAAACTTTACAGTGGATTAATCCAAGGGCACAGAGCCTGCTTGGCAGAGGCCATTACTCTCATAGAATCAACTCAGAGCAGGAAAAAGGAAATAGCCCAGGTGCTCATTCAGAAGGTATTATCCTACCACAGAGAACAAGAAAAGTTAAATAAAGGAAAACCGCTAGCCTTTAGAGTGGGTCAGTCCTCTTTTGTCTGTCCAGTAACTGTTGTGATGTTATGATATCACCTCTTGTTTCCGATATTTATCATTTTAAGCAAACATGGAGTATAGTCTGAAATCATTGGGTTATTAATAGTTTGTAACCATCTTTGAGTCACTTGTATTTTTCATAAGAATAGTTTCTCCACAATGCTGGAAAATACTCTTGGGGAGACTTTAAAAATGGCACCTCAATTTCTGGGGGGAATAAAGGGGAATTTCTCATGGATGATAGGATTAGTTTTGTTGAGCTGAAGAATATGGGGGGCTAGAAGGCATAGCTGCACCAGCTATTCAAAGTTTAGATGAGCATTGCCAAATGACTGTGTCTTTTTTTCTTGAGGTGCATGTGTTTCCCCAAAAAAAGGAGGAGAAAAAATTGTTTGTTGTTTTATCATTAGTAAAGGCCCCACCTTAAAGCAACCTACCTTATAGCTGAGGAGAGGTGGGTGAGATTCCCTTTTCAACCTATCAGATGCTTCAATATCAACTGGAAGGATCGCTGTAGAGTGGTATAGTGCACAATTGCCTTATGCATGTGTCTGCCCAAAGGAAGCAAGAACTGGAGCAGGGCATCTTAAAGTTAGTGAAGAGCACAAACCCCAAAGCAACAGGCCAGTCCTAGTTTAGTTGTCTTAAGTTAGCATGCAAGTCACCCATCTTCTTATCTGAAACAGCAATTTTAAATACTGAATGATTTCTGAAAATTGTAGATTTGACATGTTGCATTTTTAAAGTTCTGCAGTGCAAACCAGTATGGAGAAACTTCTGTTTGGGGAGGGGAGAAGAGGTTAAATCAATCTTATGTTGCTATGGGCAAAATGCATAAGTGTTAGAGAAGTGAATGATCCCCTCTGGAGTAGACTGATATAATACACTGCAAATCTAGAATGAGAAGGCTTGGATTTCTTCATTAGAAAATTCAATATTTAACATGTAATTCTAGTTGCCTTAACAGGAAGATGAAATCCACCAGTATGTGGTTTATGAAGGTGATTAGTTGTAGCAATTGGTTGCATTTTGTGATATATCTGGAGGCGGGAAAGGGGAAAGTTACTTTTTCAGACAAATATAAATTAAAAAAACCAAACACCCCTCTATTAGTAGGGGGTTTTGTGTGGAGATGGGGGTGTGTGCAAAAGAGGAGGGGTAATTTACTAGCAGTGACAGGCTTCAGATTATTTGTAGTAAATAATTAGAATAGGGTCTCATAGTATTTTTCTTAAATATATTTTTAAGACAAGTTATTTCCTTCACGTTATTGTCAAAGGAGTGTGTTGGGGATTAGTTCATTACGTGAAGAGCATTAAGAAGGAAAGATCAGTAGAGGCTATTGCCTATTTCATTAAACTAGAGTTTTTTGTCCTTCTACTACTTAGGATTGTCTGGTCCCCCTGGTGCTGGGAAATCAACATTTATAGAATGCTTTGGGAAAATGCTTACAGAGAGGGGACACAAAGTGTCTGTGCTGGCTGTGGACCCTTCCTCTAGCACAAGTGGTGGTGAGTATGTCTTAAAAGTTTTTTGGCAGCTCTCCAGCATTTAATCTTGACAATATCTGGAGCTTCTGGTGTGTGTGGTTGAAATTTTATCCTATAAAGTTACATTAGTGAACTATATATTGCTTTTTAGTCATTTTTGGTGTGCTATGGAATTAGGCATCATAGTCAGAGTTTTGTGAGGTCCCCAAACTTGTGCTGTCTTCTGGTGGCCTTGTATAGTCTCTCTCTCTCTCTCTCTCTCTCTCTCCTGTATGAAATTACTTCCTTGGTATTGTAAGGGGAAAGGGAAAAGTTCCTTTTCTGTAATCCGTACTGTTGTTGTTAAACTTTGCAATGTATACTGAAAGTGATGCCAAATAATCTCTTCATTTAGAGGCCATCAGAAAACACTTGCAACTCAGTCCTCCCCTACCCCCCCCATATATTCCTGCTTTGCCTTGGATCTTGGAAAAATACACTATCATCCTTGAATGGGAACAAATTGTTTAGCTTCTGTGGGACTATCTTGGTTCCAAGATAGACTCTTCTGTGTAGTAAGTCATGGTGAGGTTGCAGTGTCACTGAACTTGATTAACTTTTGTTGGCCACCTGCTCTTCAGCATCAGGCTCTCCAAACCCAAGTTGGTTTCATCTGCAAAACACTACCCCTCCCAAAATTTATGTTCTATGGGGCAATGCTGACTAAGCTTGATTTAGCAAACTTACCTGGGACCTACCCAGCAGTAACTGAGATTTTAATCCTTTTGTCATATATGGCTGTATCTGACTAATATGTTCTCATTTTCTGTATATCGTCCTCTTGAAACTTGTTATAATTCTACTACATGGAGATGTTACAGGTTAACTATGAATAACGACTGCAATTAGTTGTGGCTAGAAGGAATATTCCTTGAATGTGTAGTGGAGACAGACTTAGAGATCACCAGAGAAAGGGGTCAGGATAAGGAACAAAGAGAAGGACTGAAAGGGCCTGTCTGCTTTTAAACTTTAGCAACATTTGTCATACCAATAAATTCTCATTAAATTCAAATAAAAAATGACTACAGGAGAGTTTCTTCTTGGGAGGACACTACTTATCTCTGGGCAATTTGCTATGGAATGGGAGATGAGGCTTTGCTCTCAGGGAGGGATAACAGGTAAGAGTTTGCTGACGTATCTGCGCTCAGGTCACACATAGGGGTTTGGGACTTGCAGAGTCCGTGCTGGCATAGAGGAAGCCCTCTGAGTTTAGGGACAGTGGGCTGCAGTAACTTGCTGTTATGCTTCTGTGATATTCTCACATCTTGCAAGCCGAAAGAGCCACACAGGAACTTGCTAGCACACAACACTGGGAAATTCTCATTTGATTCTTCAGCAGAGACACTCACCTGCACCTATGTTACTGACTATTGAAAATAATTGACTACTTGCCCTTTTTGAAATTGTTAATGTTACATGTTTAAGGCTCACTCTTGGGTGATAAAACACGGATGACTGAGTTGTCAAGGGACATGAATGCTTACATCAGGCCATCTCCAACCAGGGGGACGTTAGGAGGTGTGACTAGGACCACAAATGAAGCTATTCTGCTATGTGAGGGAGGAGGCTATGACATCATTCTTGTGGAAACAGTAGGTATGTGATTTAAATGTAAAAAATCCAAAATTTAGCACTTGCATCCCACTGTACTGTCCAGGCCAACTTATGGCACCAATGATGCATATGTCCTCTTACAGCTTTTCTTCTTCCTTGTCTATTTCTGGTACTTAATCTTTTCTGGTCCATTCCTTTCATAAGTGTGTGTTGACTTCACCCAATGGGGCCTTACTGTTATATCTTTAAGCCTTGTAAGTTCTGAGAGATAATTTTTTTCTAAAACTAGATTTCATACTGACCTTCATTGTATCCAACTTTGTTCAGCCCAGAAAGAGAGGGAGCCACAGTGGGACCTCTTCTTAGTACTGTCATTAGAATGGCTGTGAAAGGTCAATTCTGGTTTCAATTTTTCAGGTGTGGGGCAATCAGAGTTTGCAGTTGCTGATATGGTTGATATGTTTGTTTTGCTGCTACCACCAGCAGGAGGAGATGAGTTACAGGTATTTATCTTTTTGAAATGCTAATTGTGACTTAAAATATAAGTCTGAATTTGGAATATGTGTGTGCATTAAGTCTGAGTAATCAAGTATTAGTGCTTGGTGTTGTCCTAGCTCTTCTCCCACTGAAGTCAGAATCTTACCAACTTGACCCATAAAATTTGGATCTGAATTTTCCCAAATGTTCGGGTGTTAAGATTTAAAGTTTTGGTTCTGGCCAGTCTCTTGTGATCCACATTACTCATTAGATATGATTAACTTCTTCTCACTTGAAATGCTAGTATAGGTACATGGCGGCAACAATCAGTTGTTACACAACTGATTAGTTTAGCAAACTCAATTATGCTCCTTTCAGATAATATATGCCAACCCATGCTACACATACATGAAGGATGTTAGTTTCTCATGGTAGAGGAATAAATATGTGAATTAATGGTTCAGAGAGTCATTATAACTGCCTAACTACTAATGAAACCTCAGACATTCCTAATATTAGGAAATTCCTGGTGCCTAAAGATTAAGAAGAAAATCAGGGGGTAAGATAATACAACAAACAAGCCTCATTAGTTTATGAAGGTTTTATGACTGAGCATTATTTTATGACTGAGTTTTTCTAAGCATTCATTTTTTCCCCTTTTCCTTATTCCATTCAGGGTATTAAACGGGGTATAATTGAGATGGCAGATCTAGTTGCTATAACTAAAGCTGATGGGGATTTAGTTGTGCCTGCACGGCGGATACAAGCAGAATATGTTAGTGCTATGAAACTACTTCGCAAGCGCTCTAAAGTTTGGAGACCAAAGGTTTGTACGTTTTCACAATTTTCTTCTCTTTATTTCAGAAGAGGTGGTGTGTGCGTTACAGGATCTAACGTCATCCTAACTACATATTAACCACCTGGATATTTACATAAAAGTCTCTTCTGCCCCACTTGTGCACCTCTGTCTGAAACATCTTTCATTCACACATCCCTTATTTATTGGGTACCCTCCCTGAACTAGTTTGGAAAGCCCTTACACGCGCTCTCTCCTCCAAATCCTTCCTCAAAACTCTCGTCTGCTGTGATGCCTACAGCAAACTGATAATGGCTAGACCGAGGGTCAGTGGGGCTTGCTGATTTGTAATCATTTCTATACATTTTTAAGAAGTTTGGGAACCATCTTGCTGTAAACCATACTAACTTATTTAACTACTATGATCCATGTTTTTTTTTTTCCCTCCTTGTTATACCCACTTGTGATGTCTCATGGGATTTTAGTGCAACGACCTTGTCTTCCTCTGTGTGTACAGCACCTACCACAATGGGTTCCTGAGCCTGTGGTACTGCAATACAAATAATTAGAATTTATAATTGAGGCAAAGAGGCAGTAGTAAAATGCTTTTATATATAAATGAGGCTTCTTGAACACTGGATAAAATGGGCTATCAGACAGTTTGATCCAGCTGGACTGCCTGAGGCTTGGTCATAGTTTTCTGTTCCCATTCTCCCCCCTAAACTTAGAGTGCCTCAGCTTCCAGTCATGTGAAACCCCATTAGTGATTGGATGTCACTGCAGAAGGCAGGGTCACTACTACTTTGCTTCCTGATCAGATTTTTCAGCCCTCTGGCTTATCCCTTTGAAACAAAAACCAGGAAGTTATGCAAACTGACCTGAATGTGCCCTTCTACCAAACAGTGTTGTTGCTTTTTTTATGACTGTATTGACTGCTTTTAACATATTTACATAGGTGGCACATACATTTGTGCTTTGCAGTGTCTAGTGATTAATTTGTTCAAGCAGCAGAGCAATTTACACAGAGCTGAAACCTTTACCCCATAAATTTTAGTAGGGAATGTAGCCTTTCCCTGTCTGGTTCAGTTCTGCTCTATATAAACACAAAGCAAGAGTGGTGACAGGTGACTTGAGATTTATATAATCTGGCAGAAGCCACTCTCTCCTCAGCACTGCTGAGCAGAAGTTTAGATCTAGAAGCTATAGAGACATCCTTTTTTATTTAGGAAATATTAAGGAGTTTACAAATCCTTGCCCTGTAAATATCAGCACCAAAACAATTCTTATAACAGTAAGCTTTAAGTTTTTAAAGAAAAAAAAAACAGGAGTAGAGTTGAGTATTAAGATATTAGAGTGAGCATCATTACAACACCTATTTCTAGAGATTTTATTACATTCTGTGAAAGCTCTCTATACACATTTAACAGACCAGGCATCTCTGGCAACTGTTAATAGTAAAAGAAAAAAAATCGGACCCGTGTGGGGTTTTTGGCTGAATAAAAACACTTCTCTAACTAGGCTCTTTTTAGAACGTGTTGAAAAGGGCTTGGATGTTTGCTTTCTAGCCTACAATCACTCTTCCAGGGTACAAAGGGAAGTTAATACTGTTCTTACTATAGTATTGAAACTGTGCAGGGTTTCATATTAATGCTGTACTGGCTCTAAATGTGGTTATGCAAATATCCAATTGACTTTCCATTTAAGTAGTAATATTGTATATTTTACCTTTGATTTGATAAGATCCTAAAACCTTCAGTAACAAATTATATTACCGAACTGCAGCAACTGTTTGGGTGTAAGCCGTCAGACAGTACGGGGGGAACTTTGTTCAAAAATACTTAGGCAAATCCTCTTTGTCACAAATGCTATGGGATGAGAGTATCGTTTTGGAGGTAGCAGAAGCTTGGTTTTCAAGTCTCATTAGAAGGAGACGCAACATAAGCTGCCTAGTAGGGGGAAAAGTCTACAGTAGCACTTAAGGATGAGTTTGCCTTACTAGGATTGGAACTTGTGATTTTAATAGAATCTAGCTGACGCAGAACTCAGGTGTAGACACCCTCCCCAACCCACTTAGTTTCTTTTAAAATGTCCTCCTTAATCCAACAGGTAATGCGCATGTCTGCTAAAACTGGAGAAGGCATTTCAGATATGTGGGATAAGATGACAGAATTTCATGATCTCATGCTTACAAGTGGTGAGTTGATCACCAAACGACGGAAACAGCAGAAAGTGTGGATGTGGAATCTAATCCAAGAAAATATGCTGGACCATTTTCGGAGTCATTTAGCAGTGAGGGATAAGATTCCACTTTTAGAAGAAAAGGTTCTCAGTGGTGTCTTGGCTCCAGGGCTGGCAGCAGACCTATTACTGAAAGCATTCAAAGACAGACCTTAAGATCCCATGTTCTACTGTGTCATTGATCAATTTGCACAAATTATTTAAACATTAAATAAAATTTTCCGAAGCATGGCTTCAAATCTTTTACTGCAGCATACTTGAATGTAGCTCTGACTAAATTTATTTTCTGACTCAGGCAAACATAATGCACATGAGGAACAAAGCTAGTTTCTGGGACTACCACAGATTATATTCAAAAAGAAAAATGTAAACTTCTAAAACTCTTATTTAAGTACAGCATAGTTAAGGATGTTTTAAAGCTTTTAGAGAGATTGTAATAGAAATTGTTAAAACAAAATAACTTTGTGGTACCATGTGTCACAGTAAGCTAGTTTTGCCTGTGTTCCAGATATTTCAGCACTTGTCCTGTTATATTTACCAACAAAACCCCCATACAAAACAAGGGTAGGTGTAACTAAAACTGCTCTTGGGCTCATCTAAATGTCTTTCAATGGAGGGGACATCTGTTTACATGACTGTTAAATTTTACAGTGCATCCATGACCTGTCTGTATAACTTACCAAAAACCTGATTCAGTCAACACTTACAGCAGTAAGCACATTAAAGGATGTCTCCAAAGTCTCATTTACTCAACAAAAATAATCGTTTAAACATGGCTATAGTATAACACAGCTTACTGCCGCTGGAGCCTACTGTGGTTTAAGCACACTGTTAGGGCCACAATTAGAGCATGTCCATGTTACAGATTTCAGCTCTGGTATAGCAGTAGATGCTGCAAGGGGAGCTGTTGCCAGCATGTATCATTGCCCATCTCCTCACTGTGAGTGACAGCAAAATCATTGGGAACTGCATAATCACCTAAGCAGAACCTGTTCTTTTGTGTTATAAACAAATATAGCATTGAAGCAGCCCTGCCTGGGAGCCATATTTATCCAAGGAAATACCCTATTTTTCTCCTGAATAGAAATTTTTTAAAACCAAAGATGAAGTTACATTAGGTATCTTTTCTTTAATATAGCTAATGATAAAGGATTCAAGTGGAACCCACATTAGAGTTTCTTTAGTTATGGAAATGCCTATCTTTATAATTAACTATCTTAAAATACAAAACAAAACTTTGTCTATAGTGATTTAAGGCTATTTGGCTGGATGAAAGACCGTTAGTTTCTAAACAAAATGACTTTCTCCTGTTGAATTCAACTTAAATACTTTGACTATTCAGGAGGTATATGCACGTTTTGATATCCTTTAATAATAAATTGGAGGCTCTTCTAAAATATTATTTGGGAAACATGGTGTATTTGGCAGAAATTTATTATTACAGAAAAAAATGCCAATTTTGGAGACTGCAGAAAAGCAATAAAACAATAATTGGAGTTCTATGAAGAATTCTTCATATCTTGTATAAGTAAATTGAATTTTTGAATTATGTTAAAAGCTGCGATATGTTTCCTTGGCTTCCCTGACAAACTTGATTTTGCATCTATATTTATTTCTCTAGATCTTCAGGTTTTTTTAAACTTTTAGCTAAATCGTAATACATCAGAAAAGTTACCTTTAGCTTTTGAAGACGCTAGGAGATTTTTTTTATCCTTTATCTAACAAGGATTCTTTGTCTAACTCATGCTACTTTAATTCTTATTGCCAGGGTTAAAGTTAGTTCTCCTGTCAGGTAATAGCTGTTGCCTTATTTTCCAGTACACTTCATTATGGTAAAAAAGGATAAAATTGGATGGAAGGACCCCATCCTGCAAACATGCATTTGACTAATTTGTTCACAGGACTAGCCCTACTGAAGTACATTTTCAGGGCTATATTATAGTACTGAACAGCAGGACAACAATGGTTTGGCTGGTGAGGGGTTGAAAGGCAGTTTCTGTATGGAGAATATTTGCACTCATGTAACTGATTTTAGTTATACTGGTGCAAACCACTAATGTAGTTTAGCTGCACCAGTGTAAAATTATGCTTAAACCACTGTTGGTAACACATGAAATTAAGTTACTACTGCCTAAGAGTGGACATCTACACTGGAGCTAGAGCCTTAATTTCCAACTTGAATAGACATCTTCACAGTAGCTCTGATCAAGCTAGTGCGCTAGACGTATCCAGGGCACAACAGCTAGTTGCCCTCTGTACGATCCTGTCAGAAACCCTAGGTATGTACTTAGGTTGCTAACCCCTACTGCTGCTCATGCCATTGCTGCTATTTGTAGCATGGGTATGTCTACTGGAGCTGGAAATTGTACCTTCTAGCTCCAGTCTAGATGTACCCATGCTAACTCTGATAGGAGAAGGAGGGCAGAAACACAAGTGCTTTACTATGACATCATCATTGGTCACAGTATAATGCTCAGTTGCACCCATGTGAGAGGAAGCTGTATCAGCTAGAGCATGCCCCAGATCAAAAGCCAGGGCTTTAAACCCCCTGAAATGTAGTGCAGTTTGCATCTGCACTTCATTCTTTGGGTTCATCTCTAATTTACTAAATGTGCTATTTTGATCACACTTTTGTGATTATGTACATACTTACAAAATTAAAATCTAAATTTCAGGCTGGCTGAGGGCACCTACCTTGTGGATGGATCAATACGCTATGTAACTTCCGGTTGGAAAATGGCGTGATCTAGAAAGTGATGAGAACAGCATTTAGACTGGTTTTCTCAATATTTTTCTAGACTAGCTATGTGATGAAAAATAGTGGAGTTCATCCATGCTAATCTATTAAAACAAAACTTTACCCTTTTGACTTGTTCAAGTGCTCAAGGGCTTCCATTTTCCATCTCCTGTTAAAATCTGAAACTATTCTACTTAAAAAGTCAAACCTGCTAAAAGGAATCTGCAGCTGAAGTGCCCTTAGCAAATTCAATCCCCTTCTCCTAGCATGGATTATTCTCTTTCTTTGTTTTCAATGATAGGGCCAAGTGACCCATGCTTGGTTGGCTGCTCCATTGTCAAAATTGTTGCTTTTCTAAATTCGTTACCTTCTGTTTTACATGCTCGTAAGCCTTTAATAAGTCTTCTCCTCTTGTATGTTCCTTATTTGTGCAGCACTACAAGCTGCACTGACTCGCTTCCTTTTTGCTGAGGCTACTGTATGTAAATGAAATTATTTTTTTAACCTTGGAGAACTCCCTTCCTAATGTTTGCTTTTAAACAGTAGCCAAGTCTTGCTATGGTATTAGCTCCCTCCACACTGCAGTAAACATGATCATTTCCTTAGTTTTCTCCATAACTCCACATTTTTTATTCTATTTTTCATGGATGTTCAGAGAAAAATCTGTACCACCCCCCCTTTTCTGTTTTATCCAGTTTTAGGAATAAGAAATAGATCTTCACATAGTTTAAGACTCTGATAGCAATACCTTTCCTTGGATACATATTTTCCCTAACAGATAGCTGGATAATCGATTTCATACACAAAATTGGCAAAGCAAACCACTTAAATCAGTAAATTACAAAATTGAGGGTGGATGTATAACTTTAACTCCAGCCTCTTTGGCATATATATTATAATTCAGTATTATGATGTCACGTACCATTTCTCAAATAACGCTCTATCAGTCCATTTTGAAGCTCTGAATACAAATGAAGCATGGTGCAGCCTTTCTGATCTTTTTGTGCAATGGGGCTATGATCTCAGTTGGGGCATCTGGGTACTACTGTAATGTAAATAACAATGAATAATAAACTATTTTTTGTAAAAATACAATTGAACATGAGGTACCATTATTTGCTAGGCAGCAGCAGAACGCTTTTACACACACAAGCACTCAGTGAGGGAGAAGCCCTGCCTTTTTCCTATGCACCTTCATATAGAGGGAAGTGGACAGCACTCCTCTGGAACTCTCCTAATATACAATGTATGTGCAATGCTGATAGAACAGTGGCAGATGGCTACATGAGCATGTTTAATAAAATCAGAGTGCAGGCACAAAGTATGTTTTTAAACCTTTATAGCTTTGACAGTTCACAGCCAATTTTCACCAAACTACCAACCGGTAGACAGCTCTATCCCTGCCCAATGTTCAGATTCTAAATCTACAATTCAAAAGATGTTGCAAAAATATTTTTAAATCATTTTCCTAGTTCCTTTAAAAAGTTGATTGCATTTTTTTAGAAAAGAAAAAAGTTGTAAACAACTGAAAATAACATTTTAGAGTGAAAACACACTATACCTAAAATGTTCCTTATTACCTTTACAATTTAAGATCTTGCTAAACAACAAATAATAAGAAGAAGACAAATAAGGAGAAACATGACATGCACGGTAGCCTGAAACAAGGGAATGTTGTGTAACCAAATATGAAAATCTCTGTTTATGGTGGTGGTTGGATTTTTGTGTTTTAATGGGACTGTAGTATTTGTGAAAGATGCCTGATTGCCAACACTTAGAGACTGATGTAATTTACTGTGAACATGCTTCATTTCTGGGCTGCATGGACTACATTAAAGATTGAATGGTTATTTCAGTCTCCATCTATTTAGTCCTTGTTGTTTCAGCTTACCTAGAGGCACAGTTGCAAAGAAAAGATTTATCCTTTTAGAACCAAATGGAGATTAAAAATCATGATCTTGCTAGAAAGAGACTGAAGTACTCACAAATCTTAGATGTTTGAGTAAATGATGTCTATTCACCTGTAACAAAAATGAGAAACTTTACAATATGTGTTACACAGTAGTTGACACTGAAAAGTAAATGCTTCCCTTATTGCAATACTGTTGTAAAGTAATTAGCTAAGGCTTTATTCTTATTTACATAAATGTAATTTAAGCTCACTTTAAGGCCTTTATTTTTTATTAATCACTGTATATATTCCTACTATATAGTTTTATTTGCTATTTTACCACCACCTTCCTCATTTTTGCTATAAAAAAATAAACAAAAGGAAGTGTCAAAGGGAAGACTATTCAGCTGACCTGTCCTTTGACTGATTGTGATGCTAGTACGCATAGAAGAAGAATAAAAAATTGTCTCTGCACGCATAGACAGTGCACTAACAAGTCACATTTTAAATATTTCCTCCCAGCAGTTATATAAATATATACAAAAATCCAGTTTGTAGTTTGCTAATTGCTTTTTCTTCTTTTGGTGGCTGTAGTGCTGGTAGAGTTTTTATGACCTGTTGCTTAGCAACTTTTATCAACAGCAGCAAAGCACTTTCCTTTTCCTTAACCTTGTTAAAGTTAGGCTTGGTCACCTCTAGCACTCATCAGCAGAGGAAAGTTATTTCTAAAGTAAGGTAAAGTTGCTGCTCAGAATCTATGAGCTGCATCCAGGATGAGCTATCTCTTCTTAGCTCCTGAATTGCCTTTGCCCTTTAGTCCTCTCTCTCCTCAAGCTTTTGAAGAAATCCAACGCCATGCCAGGGAAGCCTGGAGACGGGAGGCTCAAAGAGAGGCCAACTGTGCAACAACATATTCTGCTGGTTATGGAAAAAAGGAGCTGGCTGAACCTGCAAGAACCAAACCCTCCTCTCCTACCAGGATAAACAGACCTCATCCACCAGAGTAAGGTTTATTCCTATTTAGTGGAGCCTACAATATGTAGTTTTTTGAGTGGAAAAATAAATTCCTCTTAGAGGTAGAGGCTAGGAGAGGCTTATTACACTAGGCCTTTCTTATTCTTCATCTCTTCTAAGAGGAATTTGAACATACACCTCTATCCCGATATAACATGACCTGATATAACACGAATTCGGATATAACGCGATAAAGCAGTGCTCCGGGGGGGGGGTGGGGGCGGGCTGCGCACTCCGGCGGATCAAAGCAAGTTCGATATAACATGGTTCACCTATAATGCGCTAAGATTTTTTGGCTCCCAAGAACAGCGTTATATCGGGGTAGAGGTGTACTGAACTGGAATGAAACCTGACTGCTATAGAAAATGAGCAGGATCAGTTTAGAAATCAAGAATACCTTATAAAAATATCACCTAATCAAATTTGGTAGTTTCTGTTTAAGACCCAGGATTAAGCTAGCCACATTTCATTATCAATCCTGGAATGGGAACAGTTAGTAAATAACTGCAACAAGGGTTTCTAATGAGATCATAAGCTACAGGGGCTCATATTCTTTATGATGTCATCAGAATCCTAACCTAGAATCATTTTATCATTGCCTTGCTACTCAGTTTTTAATTCTAGATCTAGCTCTGTTTTATAAGTTAAAGAACTAGAGATACATGTGTATATATACACTACAGCTTATCTATCCATTTAATGATGGAGACAACTTTCACATTTCAGGCATTACATTCAAGAATTGATGGGGCAGGCTATAGCGTCTCTCTATTCTTCCCTGCTTTTTGGCTCCTGTCCTCTACCAGAGTCTCTGGACCGGTTAATAGAACAGCAATTAGCAGTAATGCTGTATTGAAGAACAGTTGATATCACGCACACATCTAAGCGTATTAAAGTTTACACAATGCTAGAAGATGGAAACATTTGCAGTGTACATGCTTATTATAAAAATCCATTTTTGATGAAATCCTTATCAAGTCTAACAAGAAACAGGAACCGTCCATCAAGAAATCTCTGAAAGTACTTGAAGGTCAAAAGAAATTGCTTCCTTTGGTTCAGCATCCCTACTTCTTGGAAGCAAATTTAGTTTGCCATAGCAGCATGCTTTTTCAAGTTGTCGAGAGAATGTGATATCATTGTTTATCCTGATTAATATTGGGTCTGATGGAAAACATCTGCTAGTATTTGTTGTCTGATGGAGCCAAAACATGTATATGACTCATGTTATTAATGAGAAATACAGTTCGAAAGACATTCAGTAACTTAGCAATTGCCTAAAGTCTGAGTTTGTGATATGGGAGTTGAGACCTCAGGTGTCTCAAGATTGCAACCATCTTGGCTTTCCCATATTGTTAAGTCAGAAGGGGGATCCCAGCTAGATGGGAGCAAGATCTTGGTATGAAAAAGGGGTCCCAGTCTGGAACCACTGGCTTAAGTATAAGATCTAAAATATATACAGTGTTGTTCCTTTTAAAAAACAAGCAAAAAAACCCTTCTAATGCAGATTAAAAGTAAAAATATATTGCCTTACAAAAAAACTAAGGGTGAAATCCTGGCCACATTGAAATCAATGGGAGTTTTAGTTTCAGTGGGGCTAGGATTTCACCCTAAAATATGATACATTGTTATAGGTGAGACTTTAAATGCCTAAATGTTATGAATTCTCAAGGATAGTTGCAATACCAACCTAATTTTTGCTGCTCTCGAGTCTCACCTGCCATACATGGCATATGCAGGCCTTCTCCCTACTCATTATAAAAACAACAACAATAATACTGTTCCTCTCATCATGGACTGTTCTCCCCCTACATCCTCCTGTCACTCAATATATGGGCCCGAAAAACTCTACATACATATATGAGCAGTTGTTTCTTCAACTCTGGACTCCATCCCCTACATTCCCAAGATAACTTTGTTCTAACTGAGGCTTTTCTCTAGTTCCCATCCTGGAAGTATCTAGGTGCTTCCTGCGTAAATTAAATCAGGAGAGCAGGCAGGGATAGGTCTGCACATAGGTGAAGAATGCATCAGAATGGTGTCCCAATGGGGAAGAGTTTTGGACTGCATGGAGGGGGTGGGCTGGAGTAGTACAGAGTTTGGAAATGAAGTAGGTTCGGGAACATTAATTGAAACTTTTCTGACTTTACAATGTATATATTCCTTCCTTGCATAATGTTGTTATAAATCTGGGGCCTGTCTTCTCCTGTACTAGTTCCCAAGAGGAGGAGGAGGAGGAGGATGAGGATGTAGTGAACAACTTTCCCTCACCCAGGCAGCAGAGTAGGATCTTTGAGAGAGTGAGGGGGAAGGCTTGCTGGCCTGTGCACCATGTCTCTAAGGGAACAAAGTTTACCATTTGGTTAACGGGGGCTGTCAGTACCATGCACTGAGCTCACATTACTCCTATTCACACACTGACATTGTCCCTTCTGGCAGTGGAGAATCTTGCCCTGACTGGTAGGGTTTTGTAGTAGATCACTAGTCAATCTCACAGTGTCAGACACAGCAGGATTTAGGGTATTCCAAGGCACCTCAGTGATTTAGGCATCTTAAGTCCCATTTTTGAAAATGCTTTAGGCACTCAGGGCCAGATTTTTAAAGGGATTTAGGTGTTGGTCAGCTTGAGTGCACCAACATACAACCCCTGGATGGCTTAGTGGAATTTTCAGCCCCAAGTTAGGTGGCTCCATGCTACGTAAGCTCCCTGTAGAATCCTTGGGGATAGTTAAGCACTTAAAAAGGGGGTTTTCACAAGTCAGCCACCTAAGCTAGCCAGGAATGAAATGCAGAGAAGGGGGGGTGGGGGGGAGAGAGACTCTAAGGTGCCTAAGAAGTTGACCTGCTGTGACTGGCTGATGAGCCACAAATAGATTCCTTCTTCCACTCGGGATCCTTACCTGCAAATGGTCTCCGAGAGTTAAGAATTGTCTCCTGCAATCTTGCTCCTAGAGACATACATACAAATCCTGTAAAACAACTATAGAACTAGAATGGCATCTCCCATGTAACAGTTTGAAAAGCTATGTCTTATTGACCAGCTAGAGCATAACAAATGTTCTAAGTGCCAGGGGAAAAGAACAGACCTTTTTTTGGTGCTTAGTTCCCTAAGGTTTCTTCCTCCGAAGCAGCTTGTACTGGGCACTGTCAGAGACAAGATACCCAACCAGATGGACCATTGGGCTCTTGTTCTTGTGTTGATGGGCATGGCATAAGAACCTAAATAAAACAGATTTTTAAAAACACCTGCATAACTTATTGTAAATAAAGAAAACTAACCAATGACAAGGTAAAGATGCTGCAAATTTATCATATTGCACAAGCTTATAGAAATAAAGCAGCCTTTTGTTTGATCTAAAAGACTCAAATGTTCTCTCCCCATGTGTTCTCTAGAGTGTTTATGGTAAACCAGCTTCATTATATACCTGGATATTACAACAGTGATAAACAAACTGCTGCAGCTGACAAAGGTAAATCTAACACACTTAGTTATTCTGAAAATGATTCCTTAGCCAATCAGGCATCCTCTGTGATTTCTAGATTCTTGTTACTGATGGAGCAATGACAATGATTTAAAGGTATGGAGAGACTTAGGTTTGAGGGGAGAGTGACCAGATGGTGCTGTGGAGCAGTGTTCCTTAGCCCTGCAGCCACCAGCTAGCCAGCATCTGAGGCAGTGGCAGCTCAGCCCTCTCAGCATTCAGTATGTCTCTGCGCCTTCTGGGGGTGCTCCCTCTAGGTAGTCTGGTAAAATGGACCAGTCAACCAGGCAGTTACCAAGTAGGCCACCAGTCAAGGACTGCCAGAGAAAGAGAAACATTTGTTTCAGGGAATTGTCAGGTGAAAGACAAGCAGTTGCAAAATGGCCCATGGACAATGGATACAAACGGGTTGACTGAAACTCAAAGGAACCTGGATCTGATCCAACCAAAGTCCCTCCTCCTCACGCTCCCCAATCAAATCTTTTCCCTGGAAAATTCCTGGTTCCTAGCCCAGCCAATGCTACCTACAGCACTTTCTGGGTAATGTCCCCACATAGATCCAAAGTTTTTGGGTCCATAGGCCCCCTATGATCCCAGGAGGCTACGTTAATTCACCCCTGGGAACAAAGAAACACTGGCTGCAGACACCGTTTATTAAGGTCACTAAATGTCATCTGTCATTAGATACAATTTAATATTACATTTGAACATAGACTGCAATAATTGCTAGAATTTATTCCTCCTACTAAACTTAAGCTATGGTATGTTTTAGTATGTCTGTCTATACATGTATAAGCAGCATTACTTTTAAATAAAACACCCACAGCATTTCATTAATAGCAGCATAAGATTTGGGGATCACAATTCCAGAAGTATAGTATTAACTCCTGGAGCTTCCTCACATAATTACAGTGTGGCATCGTCACTTTCAACATCAATCTTTCTCACTAAGCAACAAAGAGTCCTGTGGCACCTTATAGACTAACAGATGTATTGGAGCATAAGCTTTCATGGGTGAATACCCACTTCGTCAGACGCATGTACGAAGTGGGTATTCACCCACAAAAGCTTATGCTCCAATACATCTGTTAGTCTATAACGTGCCACAGGACTCTTTGGTAACTCAATAATTGAAAGGTAAAGACTATGTAACTAGGAGATGTACCATAAATTCTACTCCTCCCAAAGCCTGCATATTGCTGTGTTACAAGTATTCTTTATTATTATATGGGCCATGTTATCATTACCCCAAATATTGCCCTCATTCACTTGAATGGGAGCTGCCAGCATGTAGCTGGGAACAAAATTTATCTGAGTCTTTTGTCTCTCTGTACCTTGAGAAACTGTATTGCTGAAGTCTCTGACTGACAAAGTGTTAAGTTACTAGTTAGTCTCCTTCATTTGTCTCCTCCTGAATTTTTTTTAAATTATCAAAGAAACCTTCACAAAACACCATACCAATGAAAAGTGCCACAACAATGCTCTGCCAAAGAATGGGAAGTCCCACTTCTACACTGGCCGTTTACCTCCAGCTATATCTGAGTTTTGCAGAATTAAAATCCTTAAACAACCGTAACATTATTTTGCACTGATCTAGCACTTTGCATCTTCCTCGTGCTGTTCAAATCTTTAACTCAGTAATCCTCTACACACCACTGTGAGGGAGGCAAGTATCACCTTGATTTTATAGAGGAGGAAACAGCCAAGGAGAGGTTAAAGTGACTTGCCCAATAGTACACAGCAAGTCAGTAGTACAGCTGGGATTACAGCTCAGGAGGTTCCTGGCTCTCACTAGACTACACTGCTGTTTAAAAAGGTCATATCCCAGAACAGTGCACAAAGTTAGTTTATTATTGATAATGATCTAATAAAGGGCTCTAGCTATATTAATGAGTCATTACATAATAGCTTTAATAATCCAGAATTAGCAACTCAGTAAAAGAATTGCAGCATTCTATCGTTATGGGGCAGCAGTGCATCCATAGTTATTTCTCATTGCTCCATATATCATTTTTTGTGCTGGCTGTTTCAATAGCATTTTAATTAAAATGAATCACATTCAAAAAGTAGATGTAAATAGTTGTAATTAACATTTATATTACTTAGTATATTAGATATACTCAGCTCTCAGATCTTAACTATTCTAACCCAGACTGTGCTTCTTGGACCCATGTGCAATGGTAGGGCTCTTTCCCCACCACTGCAGTGGCCACCTGGCATGGTCCATGCTCTGCACTGGTGGAGTGGGAGGGACTGGCCAGGTTAGGAGAAGGATGCATATTGTCCCCCATCTGACCAAGTGGAAATTTCTCTGATAATTTACTAAATATAAGCGCAGGTTGTATTATTTTTCTGCTGGAGTGTGCTGGAGACAGCCATGGTCAGAGGAGAACCTGATATTACAGTTCCAATGGACTTGTGTTGCTGGGGAGCCAGTGAGTGGGTTGGGAGAAGGTGGCTGCTGAGGAGACACAAAGCCTCCATGCAGATGGACCTTATCTCCTTCAGAGCACTGGAGAGCTGCCAAGTTTGGGAGCAGGCCTTGAGCCGTTCATTCAGGGAGGCAAACCTGCTCCTCACATGGCAAAATGTAGAGGGGAGGTGAATAACTGCAAGGAGATCACCTCCTCTGTGGCCCCCATCCCGCAAATTTTCCCCAGGAGGGTGGAGGATGAGCTGGGCAGACATTGTTTAATTTGGTAGCCTAATTTTCCTCTCTGTATATATTTGTGTATTGTAAAATTCAACACATTATCGAGTTGATTATCGTTTTTATCAAGAAACTGGACTGAACATTACTGTAAGGCTTCTATTTCTTGTTTTCCTTCCAGGCAAATGCCATGAATATCCAGGTTACAGAGAGGATTCTAAATATGTCAGACAACAAGTAGTAAGTACAGAATTTGAAGTTAATTTGTATCTGATCATTTAAATCTATAGATCTTGCGTTGACAATAGAAGGCATCAGCATTTTATCCTAGTCAAATGACTGAAGATTTATTAAAAAATGGTTACCTGCCTGTAACTGTTGTTCTTCGAGATGTGATGCAGATGTGTATTCCATGTGGGCACATGCACGCCTCACTCACTTGAGCCAGAGAATTTTGCCTAGCAGTACTCTTTGGGGCGGGCGGCGCTCGTGCCCTGGAGCCGTAGCCCCTTGCCTGCTCATATAAGGATGGCACTGCCCCAAATCCCTCAGTTCCTTCACACTGAATATCAGGAGTACAGACTCTGATGCAGACGGGATGGAGGGTGGGTCGTGGAGTACATGTCTGCATCGCATCTCGAAGAACAAAAGCAACAGGTGGGTGTTTTTTCTTCTTTGAGGAGATGCATTCCATGTGGGCGACTCGCAAACCGTACTAATAGGAGGTGGGGCTCTGAGTGTACTTACAGAAGGGCCACAGGACTGCCTTTCTAAAGTTTGTATTTCCTCTGGATGCAGCCGTAATGGCATAGTGGTTTGCAAAAGTATGCACAGAGGACCAAGTAGCAGCCGTGCAAATGTCCAATATAGGAATGTCACTTAGAAATGCTGTTGACATCACCTGACTTCTTGTGGAATGTGCTCGTATCCGTTGAGGCTGCGTAGTCTGGGTTACTTCATGCTGTCATGATACAGGAAGTTATCCACCTGCAGATTGTCTTGAAGAGACTGCTTGACCCTTCATTCAGTCTGCATATGAAACAAACAGAGGAGTTGAGGAACTGAAAGGTTTAGTTCTATCCAGATAAAAATCTAAACATTACTTGACATCCAATGTGCGAAGTTGCTGCTTCTCTGGGATTGAATGCAGCTTAGGGAAGAACACTGGTAGACATTTAACTTGGTTCAAGTGAAACTGGGAAATCACCTTAGATAGAAACTTTAGGGTGTGGCTGCAGGGGTCCTTTGTCTCTGCAAAACTGTGTGTAAGGAGGCTCTGCCATCAAAGCCTGCAACTCACGCACTCTCCTTGCAGATGTTATCGCCACAAGGAAGGCATTTTTCTGACACAGAAGGGGGAAAGAAGAAGTTGCCAGAGGCTCAAATGGAGGTCTCATAAGAGCCTCTAAAACTGAATTAAGGCCCTACAAAGGAACCAGCTCTTTAACTGATGTATGGAGATGAGTGACTCCTTTCAAGAATCATACTGCCATGGAATTTGAAAACACCAACTTCTCATGCATAGGTGGATGAAATCCCAAAATTCCTGCCAGGTGAACTTTCAATGAACTGAATAGAAGACTGGAAGACTGAAGGTATAACAGATTCTGGCTTCTATCCAGGATATCTTGGAGTGTCAGTTGAACTCCCTGGGCTAACCAACATACAGAGAATCACTTCCATTTGGCTGAATAGGCTGCTCAGTGGAGAGTTTCCCCCTATTAAGCAAGACCTGCTGAACACACTCTGAACATCAGTCCTCTTCCTCCTCATTTAGCCATGCAATCACTACCAGGGAGTTAGGGGCCTGCTGAGAGCAGAAACCCTCAAACCCTTGCATGGGAACAAAGTATTGTTTCTCCGAACGCTTTGCCAAAAGGTCAATGAAGTGGGGATATTCCAGAGGACCTTTGCAGGCCTTTCATTTATTGGGAGGGCTACTCTCTCTTGAGCTGATGTTGGAAAATATCCAGCAGTTTATACATAATCTTCTGCAGGAATTCCCCGTGGATGCCCAAAGTAGTGGTCATATTCCTCAGGAGGTCTTGATACACCTTAAAGTCCTTGGGCACCGGGGGAGAGGAAGATTCTGGCATGGTAGAGTCATCCAGGGAGGACGAGGAGACGGTTCACTGCACCAATGATGGATCGTGTTCTTGCACCACAGGATTGGGTCAGAAGAGCCCTGTGGGTCTCGAGGGAATGGACTCAGTGGTCACTTGCAGCTGAGACAGTATGGGAGTAGGACTCACTGTCGGGATCAGTGATATCTCTCTGGATTAGGTCAAGGAGTAGGACAGTAGGGACTGTGGACTGTCCCAGGGATTCCAAGGAAACCACTAGGCATACAGATAAAGCACTGGTGGTCACTAGGCACCAGACCAAGAGCCTATCCTGATCTCGGCACCGATAGTGATCCAAGGGCAATCTGGCGAGGATGAAAACACTGACCTAGATCTTGAGGAATCTTGGAGGTTCTGGTGGTGACAAATGGGGGAGCCAGCACTGATGAGCCAAACAACTGATCAGACTCATCTGAAGCCCAATATGGAGGCAGCATTGGTACTGAAGAGGAGTGGGGAACTAGCACCAATGGCACCAAATGGGACCCACTCCTGCTTGGTACCAGGAGAGGCACTGGCACCGAGGCCAGTACTGAACTGGATGATGGGATCTGCCACTATGACAATGACAGGACCCAAGGATGCACGACATTAAGTGGGCCTTCCGTGCCAGGCCCAGTTTCGCTGCCACAGTCTGCAGCCCGGGTGATGCGAGCTGTGGTGCTGACAGACCTGGCGACTCTGCAACATGGCCAGAAGGTGCTGGAGCACAATGGAGGAAGAGCTGGTAAAAGTCATAGCACTGGAAAACTCCTGAACTAGAGTCCAGGATTGAGAGGCAAAGAAGGTCTGATGCTGCCTGGTATGCTGTTGGCATAGAGATGGCTGGCTCTGGTGCCAATGTCATCGGTACTGGACTCAATGGACACTCCATGGCTGGAACTGCCAGGGACCACTGTCTGGGGCCGCAGACTGCGGCAGCTCTGGTCAGCCCAGGAAAGCTGCCTGGGGCTGCCCGAACAGTGGCTGATGTGGCTGTCCCCAGGGCGACCTGAGCATCTGCCCCAGAGCATCTCCTTGGGCGGCCTTGGGGTCAGCCACACTGGCCTCTGCAGAAGTCACGGAGGTTGCAGAAAGTCACGGAATCTGTGACTTCTGTGACCTCCATGACAGACACAGAGTCCTACTCAGCCTGCTCCAGAAGGTGCTGCTTCAACCACAAGTCTCTTGTCCCAAGTCCTCTTTGTGAATGACTTGCAGATGGAGCACCACTCTTTAATGTGTCCCTCACTAAGACACAACAAGCACTTTGGGTGGGGGTTGCTGTTGGGGATGGCCCCGCTACATGATGTACAATGCTTGAACCCCGTGAGGGCATCTCACAGGGAAGCCAACTACTCTGCTAACACTAAACTAACATTTAAACTACATCTAAGATACAACTAAGATACCATTACTACTATATACAAGCAAAGTTCTCAGAAAACTGAGGGTGGAAGTATGAGGTGAAGACACCACACAGCTCTGACTCTAGCCATGGGCGGTGAGAAGGAACAGAGGGGTTTGGGACGGCACCACCCTTATTTGGCCAGGGGAGGGGCTACATCAACAGGGTGTGAGCGCCTTCCCTACAGGGGCTGCTAGGCAAAGTTCTCTGGCTCTGGTGCACAGCACGTGCACATGCCCACGTGGAATATACGGCTGCAACTACTTGAATAAGATTATAAGTTATGATGGGAGAAACACACATAAAGCAAACAGGGGTAATTAAACCAATCTACTCAGCATCAATTTGGCTTCAGTTAGACAAATGCGTTCATTTTGGGACAGCCCGTTTCGGCAAACTGGAAAGAGAAGTTAGGAGAAAGCAACAAAGATACAAGGTTTGGAAAATAAAACCTGTGAGGAAGGAGTTAAAGACTAGAGCGTGTGTAGTCTGCAGAAAAGACAAGTGAAGGGGTAAGGATGCTGTGCTCTTGCCTTTATTGTAATATCTGCAGATATATGTATGTGAATTAACAAAGCAATAAAGGCTTTTGGTGCTGCATTTTCTTTTTAATGCTTATTAGTTGAAGTAATTGGATCTGTTATTGTGTTCATTAGGAATACCAGCTGGGCTTCTATAGCCAATGTCTTGTGAACAAGACCTATTGGAGGTCAAAACATTGGAGGGCCTGCTCTGAATAGCTCCCAGTGGGCAATACATTTAAAATGGGTATAATGTTTTACCACTTTTAAATACTATTGTGTTTTCCCCCTCTATCTGGCCTGCCTTAGAATTGCATTTTTGAGTATTTGGAGTCTAACTAGCCATTTGGAGATGGATTTGGAAGATATACGCTCATTAATTTAATTTTGGGACTTCTTTTTAAGGGCAAGTTATTGCACCACTGAAGTCAATGGAAATTTTGACATTGACTTCATGTGTAGGAAGATTGATCCCTAAATGCTAGCCTGTATTTCTTGAATGGCACCGAGGCATTTGCTCAACAACCCTATCCTCATTCTGTATGCTGAACCCCACACACACTCTCTCTCTCTCTCTCTCTACCTGCTAATCATAGATGATACCCAGAGACAGTGGGCCTGATTTTCAGAAGGGCTGGCCATCCATAGCTCCTATTGATGTCAGCTGGCGTTGTGAGTAGGCAGCTCTTCTTAAAATCAAGCCCATATAATAAAACATGCCTGGTTACAACAGGTCTGCTTGTTTTCAGATTCACTGCAGTGCTCTCATTTCTGTTTGCTGCTGCTCTGTGGAACTGTTAGGACAGCATCACACAGTATATCTAAATATATACACTTGCTAGTGATGTGCTCAGATTGGCAGCCTTGGTATAAGAAGCAATGATTTGTTACTATCTTTTTACAGGTGTATCAAAATATGTACTGTGGTGCTTCAAAGTCACATCAGGCAGCTCAGAACTGGATAAAACACGCCAGTGAAAATGGTGAGTGTAACCCTAAATCACTCCCCTGAGGCCTCATTTGCTTCCCATAAATATAAATCTTCTATGTTTCAAATTCTCTGCTGGTTTTCAGCCTATTTTTTTTCACCACTTCATGATAGAGGGCAGAAATATTGAGAAAATGAAAAATTTTGCAGTGGAAAGTCAGAAGATGCAGACTATACCACACAAGATAAAGACCTATAGCTGTTATGTAAGTAGCTTTTATTGTATAACTTTTCTAGAACAGGCCCCTTGTGTGGCCTAGGCAGAAGACCCAGGTTCTAGAGCTACTCAAAACCAGCCATGTTCTCTGAAGGCAGAAATTCAAATCCCTCTTTATAACACCTCTGTGCCTTCTTCCTGCAGCCTCCAGTACACAGTATGCCTAGGAGCTGGGCAAATTTTCTGATCAAAACTTTTTTCAGCAACAAATTCAGATTTGGGTGAACTGAAACATTTTACAATTTCACCAAATTGTTTCTGTCAGAAAAAAAAAATCCCACAAAAATCCAACTGTTTCATTTTAACGTTTAAAAACTGAAACATTTTTTTAATTCAAAATTTCCTTTAATTAAAAAATGCCTTAAAAAAAGCTCAAAATCAAAATGAAGCATTTAGAAACAAAGTGTTTATTTCCACTCCAAACAATTTTTTTGGAATTGCCAACAAACCAAATAATATCAGTTATTTGCAAACTCTAGGTATGACCTTCCTGAATTCATCCACAGAGCCTCCACCCAGTCCATATTTAAGTTCCTCTTAAAGACCCATTTTTGTCATGTTTTTACAGTGAAACAAGTTGATTTGTATAGCCATTGCCTGTTATTGTTCTTATTTTCCTAGCCTCTGTTTACTTGTCTATCCGTCTTTATATTGTGGTCTCCTCTGAGCAGGGACCATCCTTCTCAAGTATTTGGAAAGTGCCTAGCAGTGCCCCTTATGTGCTATAAATAAACAACAACAAATCCCATTTTTGCAAAGCCCTTTCATGCCAATTTCTTCATTGATCATATCTTTGCACCTTCTTTGAGGTGAGCCATCTGCCTATTACTAACATTGCAATTGCTTTAACTTTATTGTGTGTCAGAATCTCCTACCTTGTAAATTCTGACAGATCTTTCTCCAGTGCTAGAATTGCCAGGCAAGGTAGAGATCTTGACAGCAAGAGACACCTGTCAGATGTTGTAATATTCTGTACCACTGCTGAAAATGGTAAGGGAAATAATGATGCATCACCTACCACTTAAAATCATGGTGTTGGATAAGGTTTCCCTACCAGTCCACTGTCAAAATGCCTGTTGCTTCTCCAGCATACATAGAACTTCCTTCTCAAGTGTGAGTGATACTTCAGTATAAAGTCCTAGCTCAGAATCCCAGGACTTCCTGAGTTCCACTATGTTTTTGGGGTCTGTCTTATCACAATGAGGCTAAATGATGTTGATTCTGATGTAAAGACACAAAAAGATTAAAAGCACCCACATAGTATGGTGATTGGTGCTCTAAAGATACAAGATATAGGTCTTTGGCACTAATAGAACTTCAATATTGCCAGCTAGGTAAATCTGTTTTATAGTCACAAAACAAACTTTCCATCAACTTAATCTAAACTTGAAGGAAAATCTCTCTTTTTTCATATCTGATGTAGAAGCAATTAAAATATAAAAAGCAAATCAAACATCTATTCTCCAAAATATATTCCATTATATACACACATTTCTCAGAAACTTAGTGTCCAGCAAACACCAAGAGACTAAAATACCAAGAGTTAAAAATTCACAGAATCCATTGAAGGTTCACCTTTGTGGTTCAGAAGAGACACCTCTTTATTCTGTTTTGCCTTCTGATCTGGGTTCTTTGAAGCCATCTTACTGCAGAGAAGGGGAAAAAAAAGATGTTGCCACTAAAATAAAAAAGCAAAGTGATTTACTGCTATATAGTATTTAACTATAATCTGGTATTTGCATTATTTCATATGCTAACTAAAGGAAACAGTGTAGTGTAGTAAATTTAGATGTCTTGGTAACCTAAACAACGCAGGAAGAGTAGATGTATTTGATCAAAGGATGGGAAGGAACAATTAGTTGCCTATGATTTATCTTCTCTGAAAATAAAATTTGACTGAATTCCTGTTTTTGAGTCTTGTGCTTTTAGTGTGAGATGTATCGCTAGTGGAGTTCTTTGCTTAAGTTTTTTTCCTCTGGTAGATGAGTATCCTGAACAGACTCTGTCTCAGCAGCAAAGTGCTTCTAATCCCCTCTGAATAGTTTATGCCAGAAATATACATTTATGTGATAGTATGATCAGAAAGAAAGTAATCAAAAGCTTTTACTTCCCAAATCTCAGTGGAAGTTGAGTGGGCAAGAGGGAAGCAAGTCAAATGATAACTTCAGAGAAGCTAACTTGCAGGTTAATTTTCCCTTCTCTGAACGTACTAAATTGACTGGATTTCTACTCTTAGGCCTGGTCTATATTGGGGGGAGAGCAGGGGGGAATTGATCTAAGTTACGCAACTTCAGCTATGTGAATAACGTAGCTCAAGTCGAAGTACTTAGACCTAATCACCGCAGTGTCTTCACTGCGGTGAGTCGACTGCTGCTGCTCCTCGTCGACTCCGCCTGTGCCTCTCGCGGCGGTGGAGTACAGGAGTCAATGGGAGAGCGCTTGGGGGTCGATTTATTGCATCTAGACTAGATGCGATAAATCGACCCCCGCTGGATCGATCGCTGCCCACCGATCCGGCGGGTAGTATAGACATACCCTTAAAGGCTAAAAAGCTTAAAAAGGGCTCCACAAAACAATGCATTTTCCAAGCCATAAAGAAACACGAAATTATCTGTTGTTTTGTGTGTCTCAGGTAAGTGTGGAGAATTCCTGAAACCACCTCTACTGCCAAACAGGAAATCGGATATTTGGGAAAATCTTGATTAGATGATAAAAAGCCAATGGCAGGACCACCTATGGGTTGCACTCTTGTCAAGAAAAATGAAAGAACATGCATTCTTTTGCATAGTAACTTAGTTGAGGAGCTGGACCATACACTAGCAAAAGACTCTCATTCTTGTAACAGAAAAACCGTTGGAAAAGGAACACCTCAATGAAGAATCTGCAGGGACTCTTCCCTGTGGAAACTACTTTGGGGATCAGATTTAAGCCCATTGGTCAGATGCATTGTTGGTAGTATTGGCCAGGAACCAAAATTTCTGTTCCATGTGAAATTCTGACATTTTTTGGGGGAAAATTAATTCAGAATCTGAAAAAAAAAGTTTGGTCAGTGAACCTGTTTTATTTCATTTCGATGTTGACTTATTTTAATTCTATTTTAAATTGTATTATTTTATACATAATATAAACTAATTTCAATACATTTCAAAATTAAAAATCAAAATGTTCCATTCTTATAAGCTTGAAATTGAATGTTTCACTCTTATCAAAATACTCTATTTTTTTTTTCAAAACGAAATTTCATCAAAATTGACATGTTCCTGTAGAACATTTTGATGTCAATGGATTGGCATTTTCTGCTTGAAAAACACTGTCAGAAAATTTTCAGTCAGCTCTAATTGCTGGCTTTTATTTTTGCTTTCTTCTGAGTCATCAGAAGGCATTTAGTGGAGCAGGATACCAAAACTGAAGAACCAATGATGTGATCCTGGCAGGACAAATCCTGTTTCTGCATAAGGGACAGAAGATACTCATGTATGAATGCCAACTTATTTCACTGGATACAGCCTATGAGGAAACACAATTGTAGATTGTTCCATAAACTACCTGTCATATGAGTTGGAATTTGGCTAGGATACTGGAAAGTGCCAAGTGATCTTTAATCAACACAAGTAGCAATGATGCTGACTGCAAAGGTGTAACCTCCAGCAGCTGTGTTCAGCACCACACAAGGCTTTGGTTCATTACTAAGACCATAATGCAGTCACAGCGTGTGATTGGAGCTTGAGCAGACATACTGGAGCTAGCTTTAATCTAGCTAGCTCAGGTACTGGCAGCATGCACTGACACATAGGATAGCCCCATGAGTAATTATCCAGGATACTGGGTGGGTTTGTACACCCCATACGCTGCCATGGCTTCACTGTTTTGCTACCTAAGCTAGCTAAATTAAAGGTAGTTCTGGTATGTCTACTGGAGCTGCAGTCACACCCCATGACTGCAGTATAGACCAGTGGGAGGAGTGCCTCCCATTGAAACACCTGTATCACCTACCACTGGAGGTTCTTATGAGATCTTCTATTCAAAAATTAATCCAGCCTCATACTGTTGGACAGGATAACACCACAAGGTGATATGGCTGCAGTCATGTTACTGAAGTGTTAAAGCAATTCATACATATATAAGCTTTTATAATGCACTTAGAATTCTCTCCTACTAATAATTAGATGTGATTTAAATTTTATTATAAAATTACTCACCGTATCAGACAGACCACCGAAATACAATAACAATCTCAAAAGGCATTTTATGCATAAAATATGATATCGAGAGATGTCTGAACTTTGAGAAAGTGATCTGTTTGTGGACCCTTAATTATGTACATATGCATGGTTTGAATGGAGAGAGAAGATTGCTGCTTTTAGTTCTCTCGAGAAATCTGTCACTTTTTGAATAAGAATGAACTTTGACTGATGAAAATGAGATCTTTGCACTGTATCATCATGTAATGGGTTTTATTTATTTTTAATTGAAATGCCCACTTGAAAGATAATGCATATTCCTTAATTACATTAACATTTTGTTTAGCTTTTTCATTAGGTTCTACTTACATAATCACATTAGAAATAGCTAGCTAGATATACAAAACTCTTAAAGATGATTGTGTAATAACTATTTAGAGTTCAAACAGGCATCAGTCTAGTCACACAAGAAAAAGGAGCTATTCAGTTACATTTAAGAAATGTCTCTTGTATGAGTGATAGAGCTCAATATATGTCTAGTGCTTTATTCCACAGCATGTTTATAGAGCAATCACGCCTGCAAATATTGGTTCATATTTACACTCCCATACCAATTTAAAAAAAATATTATTCAGCAAGAGATACTAATGGTTTATAACTAGTAGGGCAACTGTTCCTAGTTATATTGCACTACAATTCTATGTTGAATATTGTAATAGAATTTTTTCAAATATTTAGATATTTGTTCAAACAATATAAGAGATTTTAGTCATGTGAATTAATCTGTTCTTAATAATAATCTATTCTGCTGCATCTACCAAGAGATTCTGCAT
Source organism: Trachemys scripta elegans (assembly GCF_013100865.1). NCBI lineage: Eukaryota > Metazoa > Chordata > Testudines > Emydidae > Trachemys > Trachemys scripta. Next base: position 53,629,632 of record NC_048302.1, read on the forward strand.
TAGCTTTTCAGCTTGTTTTAGAGTGAATGATTTTTATAGGAATCCCAGATTGCTTTTTGCCTTACATCCATCCAATGGCAGCTCTAGGTGTCCAATGTAGATTCCCTTGGAACTTACTGTTCACTTGGATTGTTTTTTTTCACATGAATGAAGGGCAGAAAGTTGTTTTTTTGACCAGGACGCAATCACTGCCAGTACTTCAATATCTCAGCTGATGGGCTATGGTATAGTGAAATGGCCTTTCCTCTAAGGTTTACACTCACCTGAAGTCAGGATTTGCTGTTAAAATGTGGGTCTCCCAAATCGCACCAGAATATCCTGGCCACCTTCAAAACTGTAATTACAGAAGTGAGCACAAGGGTGAATGGGAAGTAATAGGAAATATGCCCCACTTTTTGGCACCTTTAAACACTGAAATATGTGATAGGTTCTAAAACCCAAGTCAATTGCCACTGACTGAGGCAAATGTTTCTGTGAAACTCCCAATTGGATATTCTATTAAACCCTTTTAAAAATCAAATCTTTTGTTCCAGCCCTTGGCTGAAGATTCCAGGCTTCAATCAAAAATAGCAAACAACTTCACAAGTCCTTACCTATGGTCTAATCAGCCACAAAATGAGACCCTTTTAGCGTTACTGGTTACATCAGGCCAGAAAGAACATCAGCGTGGGGAGTATGAGCACAGTAATCAAAGCTAAAGAGCACTTTGTTATGTTTTATTAAAACAGGCAACTTCCCAGCAGAGTAACAAACCTGAGTTTGTCGTTTCAATGAATCACTGGTTGAAGAAAGCTGGAAAAGAAGGTACATGACAGAAATTACCTTTATAGATTTTAAAACTAAAGCATAGTGGGAACACTAGGTTTCTGTATTGCAGAGGACAATACAGGAATATGGGCTACCATTTCAGTAACTACGTCCTTAGTCCATATTTTTCATGTGTGAAGGAAGGGGCATCTCCAAATATTAGACACAACTGAGGGAAGGGAAAAAAAGAACAGAAGCATGAAAGCTTCCAAGAATGGGAAGTTGTCACCAATTATTTGAAAGTAGGCAAGCAGACTGAAGAATCAGATAGCTCAGTACTGCTGCATCTCATCAGTACTGTTACTGATGAGATGAAATTCAGTCCCTCTTGTAGATATTCTCACATCCAACTTGTAAAAATCAGTTGCTGTGCACATGCATGCAAGCACAACAGCTGGATTTACATGCAGCATAGACATATCTCTAGCCTATGTAGTATTAGTATCCCAAGAGCTGTGCAACATGTTTGTAACAAGACCACAAGCCAAGTAAAAACATGCTCTTACTGGGTTCAGATACAAGCTCAAAACTTAGCTTAGATTTGTCAAAACATTTGTGATTCGAGCAGATTTTTGGTTTCATACCAAAAATCCACCTGATTTTCCTGAGAAGCCAGCTGAAAGTTAGTAATCTCAACTGAATTTTGCATTGAATTTTTAGGCACAGGAGGTGCAAACCCATAGAAAGTAAAACTGACAGAAAGGTTTTCGTATGAAACAACTAGTGAACTGAAGCTACTGAATTTCAACACAGCTCCTAGGGCCTGATCCAATTCCCATTCTAGTCAATGGGAATCTTTTCCCTGACCTGAATAGGAATTGATGAGACCCTAAACCACCTAAGTACAGCAAGTAGTGGAAGATTATTTACACTGATGCCTCTGCAGAGGGATGAGAGTATGCGACAAAGTTGAGTTATATTTATACTGCAAAAGAAAAATGACAGTAGCTGCTATTAAAATCTTTACAGATGTTTGGCAAGTAAATATTACTGTTACTCCCTAGGTATTTCCTATACTAAGCAGAAGGGATATTTCTGTATTATGGTCTTTTTTTTAAATATTACAATGGTGACTACTTTATGTGTATTTAAAAGATTCATCCTGACAAAAAATCACAAGGCACCAGTCCAGGCGGCATCCCAGCTGAGGTTTTTAAGGCTGGTGGAACAATACTCCAGAACAAACTTTGCTAACTTCTCGACAAAATCTGAACCTGCAAAGAAATTCCACCTGACTTTAAGAACGCCAACATTGTTACAATATTCAAGAAAGGGGACAAATCTTTGTGCGGGAACTACAGAGGTATTGCCTCCTCTCCGTTGCAGGGAAGGTCCTACTAAACTGCCTTCTCTCCCTTGCTGAGGAACTCCTCCCTGAATCACAGTGTGGCTTCAGGCCATCCCGAGGCACAAATGACATTATTTTCGTGGCACGACAGATTCAGATGTGCAGAGAGCAACACCCGGAACTGTTCATGGCATTCATCGACCTAACCAAGGCCTTTGACTATCAATCGTGATGCCCTATGGAAGGTGCTGTGTAAGTTTGGGTGTCCACAGAAATTCATTTCCATCATCAGACTACTCCATGATGGGATGACTGCCACCACTCTGTGCAATGTCTCAGAGACCAAACCATTCATCATTCGCACTAGTGTCAAGCAGGGCTGTGTCACTGCTCCAACACTCTTCTCCATTTACTTGCCGTGATCCTGATTCTCATCCATGACCACCTTCCTGATGGAATTGGGATTGAGTATCATATGGATGGTCAATGCCTCAGTCTCCGACAACTCCAAACAAAATCTAAGATCATGAAAATTGGCATCACTGACCTTCAGTATGCAGAGGACTGCATCATTCTCACACACAGAGAGACTGACCTGCAAAGTACCCTAAATCTTTTTGCAGATGCCTATGACAACCTGGGTCTCTCTGTCAACATTGGGAAAATCAAGGTACTCTACCGGCCCTCACCTGCACAAACTACTCTTCGTACTCCACAAGTCACCATCAGCGGAGAATCCCTGGAAAATGTGGACCATTTTCCATACCTTGGCAGCCACCTCTCCCAAACAGCCAGTATTGACTCAGAAATTGAATACAGGATCCGCAGTGCCAGCACATCCTTTGGAAGACTACTGAAATGAGTCTTCAATGATAGGGATCTGCAAACAGGCATCAAGATCTTGGTTTACAAGGCAGTTATCATCCCTGCCCTTCTCTATGGATGTGAGACCTGGGTAACCTATAGATGACATCTCAAGCAGCTGGAGTGGTTCCAACAGCACTGCTTCAGGAGGATTCTCAGGATCATATGCACTAACATCAGTGTTCTCTCTGCAGCCAACATCAGCAGCATAGAAGTGCAGCTCATGAAACACCAACTCCGCTGGGCTGGTCACTGTGTACATATGCCTGACACTTGCCTCCCAAAGCAAGTACTCTTCTCTCAGTAAAGTCAGGGAAGAAGGGCTCGCCGACGGCAGCGAAAGTGCTTCAAAGACATACTGAAAGTACACCTTAAAAAGGGAGGCATCAATCCAACAAACCGGGAGGACTCGGCGAGGAACAGAACACAGTGGCGCCACACCATACACCGAGACACAGTTCGTTTTGAGGAGAACAGACGTGCTCATGAGACAGAGAAGCAACAAAGGAGGAAAGAAAGGCACAACACTCCAGCCAACAACTATGTCTCCTCCAAGATTACAACTGCCACTTCTGTGGGAAAATCTGCAGGTCACGTTTTGGGCTCCTCAGCCACTTAAAAACTTATCAGTGAACCTACCCCCCTTGGCAGACATCATCCTCACATCGAGGGATAGCCGAAAAGATTTAAAAGATACCATAGTAATTTTCTAAGAAGGTTGTTTCTACTCTACCATTGACCTTTTTGCAGCGTTGTCATAGCTGTGTTGGTCCCAGGCAAAGTAGATGCGGTAGTATCTTTTACTGGACCAACTTCTGTTGGTGGAAGTTACAAGCTTTCAAGCTACACAGAACTCTTTCTCAGGTCTGCAGAAAGAAGACAGACACTCTGCTTCTTTCCCAAAATCTGAACAAGAGCTATGTGTAGTTCAGAAACTTGTACTTTCCAATAGAAGATGGCCCATTCAAAGATATTACCTCATCCACCATGCCTTTCTCATTGGCTTGCTGTGTGATTTACAGTAAGTCATGTCACGCTATGGGCTTCAGCTTCTCCCATACTTAACCTGGGTATTAGAATATTGACCCCTTTTTTGTCAAGTTTTTTGAATTCTATGGATGACAAGGGCTGTATACAAACCAAGTATTAATAAAATACTGAATAAAACATTCCAGCCAGCTTGGGGAGCTCAAAAATGAACATGGGTCAAAAAACGTGATTCCTGCCTTGTGGGAGCATATTGTTACTAGACAGCCAATCAAGTGTGTGGAGTATAGTTGACTTTTAAAAAAAAGTGAATTAAGTGTTTGGAAATGGTGTCTAATTGACAGCCCCGGAGAATACATCCTTTATTAGTCCACAGAACAGGTACTGTTTGAAAGGTACAGTGCAACCTTCTGCTCACTGGGTCTTGGTCCTGACCTGAAGGGGCCATTTCTAGGGGTGAGATAGTAGCTTATTTTCACCACCAGTCTTTAACTTTGCTGCTGAGACTTGCTAAAAAGGAAGCTAATTAGCACCAAATATGATTGCAGTTGTTGTAATGTGGACATCTGTTCTCTAGGAACAACTGATATTTTAAAACCACAACATTTATCTATCTTTCTATATTTTAAAATATAGCTATGCGCAACTGATATGATCTACGACAAAAATCTCTCCAATTAGCATCAATTTAGATATGGGTATAGAGAAGCTATCCTAGGTAACTGTTATAGGTTTTTAATGTCTCCTTTGGAACCCTGTACTGTTGGATTCCTTGTGACTGAGGCACTTGGCTTTACAGGCTGATAGATAGAGAATTACAAGAAATAGTGCCAATTCAAATGTTTAAAACTCTCTAAAACTTTTCTAAAATAGCTCCTCTGTAATATGTGAGGCATCTGCAGTATACCCAAAATCTTTATATTATACCATCAGGTATTTGCTCCCTCTAATTTTAATTGAGGGAATCATCCCATCTGTGTACCAATAAAGCCTTTATATCACCACACAAACATATTCTGTACATGTCAGAAAAACTAATTTAATAAAGTTTTAATAACCTAAATCAAAGCATGCAGGGTTCCAAGGGAGCCAGAGGTCTTTAAAAAGTGATCTAGCTTTTCTACATATGCAAATGTCATTTTTTGATCTCTCTCTTCCCCCATACCAAACTTTGATTAATTTTAGTCTTACTATTTGAATATTTACTGTTCTCATAGACTTTAAGGCCAGAAGGGACCATCATGATCATCTAGTCTGACCTCCTGCACATTGCAGGCAACAAAACCTCACCCACCCACTCTCCTGTAATAGACCTATGTTCTGTATGTATGTATGTTCTGATCAGTGTGTGGCTTGGTAAGATATAGACTCTGCTGTTAGTCATTTGTAAAACCCTTTTGTCACAAATCTGAGTCCAGAGGGACCCTAAGGTTTGTGAAAGTTTGGACCTGTTTGGGTTGGTTTAGTTCCATCTCTAATTAGGAATAAATATTGTCATTTTAGTTAATATGTCAAATCTGACAAACAGGATTTTTTCTTTCTGTCTTTAAATTACACAAAATGACCAGATCCTCAGCTAATGTAAATTGTGACAGCTCCAGTTACTTCAATTGAGCTATGATAATTTACGAAAGCTGATGATCTGGCTAAAATGTGTATTGTAAGGGAGGGATTAAGACTTAATGAGGGTCTGACAGATCAGTCCCTGGTATTGTATATGAAAGATATTACAGAAGCTGCCCAGGGTCTAGTTGATCCTCCATCTTTTTACTATTGATGCAGATTTATTAATATTTGTAACTCAAAGTATAAGAAGAATATCATTTTACTTTTCCTTTGTTATAGAAACAGCTGAAGTGGAGAGCACGAGGCAATCTTTTCTCAAACGTAACTGATTATGCTGCCAGGGCCATGTAAAAAATAGAAGCACCTTTCCTAGAACATAACTAGTTACCAATTGATGCAGGAGCAGGATTAAACACAAGACTGAAAAAGCATGATAAAGCATTGTCGTATTCACTATGAGGTGCTAACATGGTACTCAAGGATTAGAATATTTGTTCTAGGACTACAACCAAGAATTCTCCAGCTAATTTTAGAAGTTTATACTATGTCTTGATTTGCACTGAAGATTGCTTTGAATAAGATAATTCCTTCATTACAATGGTTCAATATTCTATTCTAACTTTGTTTCAAAGTGTCAAGCTCTTGTTTTGATAACTAGTGCCCTCACCTCTATGACTCTTGGCAATTTGTCTGACCTTGGATCTGCGTAGATGTTTTCTCTCTCTCCTGTGTATCTGAATGTCTTAATGGCATTATCCTTTTTTTATGTTTTTATGTTGATCTTTACAAAACGTTGACTAAACATACACTCTGTGTTGGATGACAGAAAAATTCACATTATTTCACCAAAATGTACTAAATGAGTATTAAAGGCCAGATTCTACCACCTTTACTCACACTAAGTAGCACCTTACGCCACAATTAGTTCCACTGGTTTCAATTGGGCTACCTGTGGAGTAAGATACTACTCAATATGAGTAAGGGTGGCAGAATCTGGTTGTAAATCAGAATTTCATAGTTTTTAAGGGGATTATGATAATCTAATCTGATCTAATCTCCTTGTCATTGACACGATTTCTTTATAATTTACCTAAAGGCTATCATGAATAATTGGTCAGACTTTTACAAGGGATAGTAGGAGGGACCTTTATTAAATTCTGTGTTGTGGCTGTCCCAATAAGGCTTTCATTTATACGCCCAACCTACAGTCTGAAGGATCTCAAAGTACTTTATAAGGAAAATCATATACAAATGATATTTAGGGATCACTACTAAAATACCTGTGGTGGAAGACAGCAACTTTTTAACAGTACACAACAATACTACACATTAGCTTTAGGAAAGGACATGAAGAATGCTGTATTCAATTAAAATACAGGGGGAATATTTGAAGGTAGATAGAATGTAGTTACATAAAGTTACATGCTAGCAAGTACGGATTATATTTTTGCTCTTACAATGCCTCAGAAGGTCAAGACCTTGCTTATATCTCAACTGAAAGACAGTACTTTCAGCCACACAGTATGCCCCTTAAAAATATACTGGAGCATTGGTTCATTATTGAATCAAAGGAAAAAGTGCTACATCTTGAGTCATGCAGCATCACTTCAAACAGTATATAAGTGCTTTGGAGGTCTCCCATCCCAGGAGGTTTGAGCAGGTCCCACTCTGTTTAGCTTGTGAGATTAGAAAAGATTCAAACACAAGGCAGCATGGCTGAAGGCCAAATAGTCAATTATTAATTTCCTTACATTTTCCTACTTTTGATCAAGAAATATATAAAACAGGGGTAGGCAACCTATGGCACGCGTGCCGCCTTGATTTTCAGTGGCACTCACACTGCCTGGGTCCTGGCCACCTGTCCGGGGGACTCTGCATTTTAATTTCATTTTAAATGAAGCTTCTTAAACATTTTAAAAACCTTATTTACTTTACATACAACAATAGTTTAGTTATGTATTATAGACTTATAGAAAGAGACCTTCTAAAAACGTTAAAATGTATTACCGGCACACGAAACCTTAAATTAGAGTGAATAAATGAAGATTCGGCACACCGCTTCTGAAAGGTTGCCGACCCCTGATATAAAATGTAACAACAACTGGAATTACAAAAAAACTGCAGAATTTTCTCATGGTTAAAACTGAATAAAATGTCTGTCTTACCTTTTTATGTCTGTTACTCCTGTTGGGAATACTTCCCTATCCGCATTTTTTAAAAATCCTTAAAATTAGATAGATTAGTTAACAAACCAATGGAGAGGGAGGGGAAAAAAGAAAAGAAACCAGAGTATAGCCAACCTTTTTTAATTAGAGTATATTGTACTTCCAAACTGGATACACTAGAAATTGGCAATGCAACATAAGATGCAAAGGAATATACCAGTTACTGTCAAAATGACCCTGTACAGCCTTATAATGCAAAAAGCTTTATACAATACAAATTTTTATTAATGTACACAAACCTTGACAGTGTGATATTTGAACATAATACAAGTAAAAAAGGACAGGAGAAAGAAAGTGCTGAGAACTTTAACTGAATTACTGGATGGAAAACCAAGTCAACCTTCATTTAAGAATGCATAGTGAAAACAGCTATGAAATCAGCTTTGGGGTGGTGGACATTTACCAGAACTTTTAGTCTTTAATAGGTCAGAGATATCTATGGAGAACATTCCTTTCCTTAGCTTTGAACTTCAAACCAATTATTGTATATGCCAGGGCTCTGATAAATACTGTATATTTTTCTTAACAAAAATAAAACTCCTCCAAATACATCTTTTCTCCCTCACCAGAAAGAAGTAAATGTTTTTTTTCCAAAGTGCTAAACAAAGTTGCTCAGTTATATCAAACGTTATTGTCATTCAAATACAGGTTTGGCAGAAAACTTAAACACATGGGATTAATATGCTGACAGCTTCATACCACTCATTCCTGGGAGTTCCAGCCTTATTATAGTGCAATTTGGTTTACAGAAAATATTCTTTAAACATTCCTACTTCTTTACTCTTATACATCTGTAGTTTATTCGCTGATGCACATGTGGGCTTTTTCCTTTTTTTCAAGTGTCTGCTCTATTGTAGTAAGGTCAGCCAGAAACACTGTGAATGTATTTTTGTAACAGTTGTATTAACTGAAATGCAGATTGCATAATTCAGGGGGTAAAGAAACTCACCTTTTAACAGTTCTTATTCTGAATGAGTTATTAATGGAAAGCCCTACTCAGCACACTCTATTTTTGTCAATACTCTCAAAGAAGTCAAAGAGGGTTTTGCTGGCATAGGTGCAATAATATGATAAACAGGGCCTGAATTGTTTGCCTTGCCTATTAATAGATTTAGACAGAAATTTAGAACAGATGACTTATATTAATAGCTTAGCTAGAATAGCCACATGCTCACAGGACCAAAAATATCTGATGGAACTTAAACAATTAGGTGGGAAATACTTCGCCACTATTACTTGACTTTTAAATTGGTATATTACAGTCTGCTAAAATGTTAGTCTCTCCTCATTCTGTATTTTCTCATTGCAAACAGCTTCCAATATTTTAACATGTATTAAAAGGTGTGGAAACTTACAAATGAGCTTAATGACTCGGGAAAGCATTTCACCATATGCTTAACTTTAAGTACAACAGAACTTAAGAATATGTTTAAAGTTAAATATATGACTAAGAGCCGTCCCTGAACAAGGAAGCTTTCCTGAATTGGGGCCTCATTTTGGTACAGTCCTAGACAGCAGGCCTGATTCAGAGCCACTGAAGTTGTTAGGCGTCTCCCCACTGACTTCAAGGAGATTTGGATTAGACCCTTAACCGTGTGTGAGAGGATGCTTTCAGATAGGGAAGATGTGGGGCCACTTCTTTGAAAGCTTGATTGGGGGAAACCCTGAAGAAAGCTAGTGAGATCTCTAAACACATGATGAAACAAAGATCTAGACCAAATGCCAATACCATGGAAAACAATAACACAATAAGAAAGGGTTCTTGTACATCAACTGATTTTAAGAGATAAATAATTTTTAAAGGTTCAATACTTTATACTTCAAATTTCAATAGAAAGAATCTTTTACTCCTGACCTTTCTGTCTGTTTTGCACTGGAAACTGTTATCTTAAGCAATAGAGATCTATTAACATGCAGCCAAAGTTTTTTCCTCTTTCTTTAAGATCACTGTTTGCTTTTTAAGATTAACAAAGGTTATACAACCAATCCACTTTTGCTTCTTACTGCAATAAAGTGCTACATATAAACTTGTCATTTTAATGACCACAAAGTAAGAGCATTAAATAAGTATAAAGTTAGCCTTCTAGCAGTGTACACTCTATCAGCCATTAACAAAAAGGAATAAAATAGTACTAATAACATGGAAGATAATATTGATAGGACCATGTAATTTGCAGATACAACCAAAAAGTTGAGGGTATAAAAAGAGAACTGTATGATTGAACAGCACCTTTTCATATCTTTCTCTTTCAAAGAAGTTGCAGGTACCTTTTCAAACATACAATTTGATATCCTGTAAAAGAAACGTTTTCTTCTTTTTTTTTTTTTTTTTTTTTTTTTTTGTTGCAAGTGAGGAACAAACTAGTGCAAGACTAAAGCACTGTGCAAAACTGCCTTTTTTAGTCTGAGCATTTATACCCAGAATTTATCCATATCCTTTTTTTTAATCCCCTTTGCTGGATTTAACCACCATAGAATTCTAGTTATACAAGTTGTTCCTGCAAACTAAAGGTAACCACTGCATTAATACAGTATATATATATCTATATATATATGCCCTTTTAAAACAAAAGATGTACACTATGGGCCAGACTCTGATCTTAGTTACACCAGCGTAACAGTAAAGGATCTGGCCCTGTGACTGTGTGTATATATAATGCACACACTACAGGCATGTGTATGTATATATATACACACACACACACACACACACTTCAATTTCACACACTCATCTTACAGTGCTGAAAGTAATTTCTTCCAGATCTGTTCCACCTTAATCCTCAAATCTTTACAACTGATGATCTGAGGATAAGGCACCAAACACACTATAGGAAACTGCAAACAGCACTGAGCCAATATACCAATCCTCACTGAACCAAGCATTGCTCTTCTCAACAATCACAGAGTTACAAAATTCTAAAATGAAAAGGAGGGTTGGGGGAGGCAGAAGGAAGGAGGAAAGTAAATGAAAAGGGAATTTTTAAAAAATAATTATTAAATAAGCCAATACAAAGGATGTGCAAAAGCAATGTCATGGCACACTACAGACAGGCTCTCTTTCACACATTCGCACTCACACACAAACCAAAAATAAAACGCATCAATATGTAATCTTACAAGTGCTGATTGCCATTAAGGACACTCTTGTTCAGCTTAACAAGACAAAATTGTTTCTTAGATAAGAGTACTGGGAACATGCCTCTGAAGGTAGAAGTATGCAGTAGGTTCACCTCTCTGAAAATTTAATAAAGCAGCTTTCAGGTCAATGCAATAAGTATACACACAGAGCCATTTTCTAAATCTTACTAATGATATATAGTACAAGTGTTCATACCTCTTCAGTCTAGGTTTTGCAGCAATGTATACCTGCTGGATTTGTTGGGATATTTTTGGTACAGAATGTAACTGTCCTCAGACAGTTTCTGCCCTTTCTGTTAGTCCAAGGTAGGCAAGGAAGGAGTGTTTAGGTGAGGTGCCGCCTAGAGGTGCAGTCTGAGGTCTGGGTGGATGGAATGTGAGATCAAAGTGGTTCTTGGGGAAAAACATTGTTAAGGGAATGAGATGGGCAAAATCAGAGTTCCAGTATTTATCAAAGCACAAAGAGGTGCCATTTATGGCCAAGGCCTTCACTCCCAAGTTTGGCTCTGCTCCACTGCTGTGTGCAGCTGACATGGCCACCGTTTGCAGAGCCTGGGAGGCAGACATGACTGAGAGGGGTGACAAGAGGTTCCTGGAGCTATTGACTGTTAGGAGAGGGCTGGCTTGCTTAGAGGTTGAATACTGGCCCTTCTTCTCTTCTTCGGGGCAGTCCCCATTCTGGTGCTTCTTCACGTGGCGGCTGAAGACAAAAGGGTGGGTGGTCTTGAACAGGCACTCATCACAGCTGAAAGTCTGTCGTGGAGCATGCTTCAGTTTCTTGTGTAAGTTGAGATTGTCTTTGCGTTTGCAGCTGTAGCTACACTGGTCACAGTGAAAAGGGCGCTCCCCAGTGTGGACACGCACATGCTCTATCAGCTTGTTGGCTGTCTTTGAAAGATAGCCACACTGGTCACACTTGTAATGGTTACCAAGACGATGTTCCCGGATGTGCATTTCTAGCTCCAGCTGATTTGCTTTCACTATCTGGCAGATCCGACACTTGTACTCCATCTTGTAGTGGGTCTTCAGGTGGCATTCCATTGCTGCAGGGCGATTTGTGGAGTAAATGCAGAATGGGCACCTATCAAAAGAACAAAACCCAAGAAAAGACAGTCAGTTCTGAATAGAATTTTTTCACTCTTTTCTACCCATTGACATTCTTGATTTAGCTTCTCATTCAATCTATTTGAGTCTAAATACAGGGCAAACAAAAATATTTTTCAGTTCATTTTAGTATATTTTGCTCTTCTTAGCCTATGCCTCTAGAATAAAAATGTATGAGCAGGATGATTTACTACAGCAGGGCTAACTTAATCCTAGGAAAACATTGATTCATCCCACAAAAGTGCGTGTCTAATCTTACTTCATCTCTTAATGGAAAGGGAGTTTGTGCAGAAATGTACGAGTGTCCACTTGTGTAAAGTAAGAATAAACTTGCCATGCACGAAACCAAACACATACAGAAAGAGAATGTCGGGAATTCCTTTAAAATAGCTTTCAAGGATAAACTGACAGTGTACCAAACGAAAGAACGGAAAGTTGGTTTGTTAGTGGGAAGTTCAGTCAGTACCTACTCTGTTTACCAGACAAACAAAAAGGTAACTTACTAGTAACTGTAGTTTTTTTTCAAGTAGATTGTACTGATCCCCACTCCTGGCATTGAAGACAAAACTCAATGGAGAACACACTGAAGTCATTAACTACTGGCACCAAGCGCATGCCCCCTTGTGAAACTGAATGCCACATCTCCACTTCCTTCCACTTACTCAAAATCTTTGATAAAAGGACTAAAAAGAAGTGGGGTGGAAGGTGGGTCTATACAATCTATGCAAAGAAATACAATTTCTGGTAAGTAAGCTTTCTCATTTGCGTACTGTCTGTAGCGATAGTCATTTCTGGGAAATTAATTAGCAGCACTAACTCAAAAGAGATGGGTAAAAGCGGCTGGCAGTGTTTGCCTGAAATATTCCTCCTTGTTGGCAGGTCTTGATACTGCTGGGGAAAATTGAGTGGGTTCTGAGGAACCCTGAGGAGCAACCCTATGTGGGTGAAGGTTGGTTTAAACATTGTGATAGTTAATTTCTTCATCAATAAAACCAAACCAAAGAAAGTGGGTGAGGTTTGACTCTATTTAGCATGTGTACTGTATTTGAGAGGAGGCTGGAGAAGGCAGCTGTTTGCAGTGGCTCTGAAGTATATTAATTAAATAAAGATTGCAGAACTGTTCTCCCAAACTTGTCTTAGATCTACCTGCCAAGCTAAAAAGAGTAATGCTAAGTACAAGTATGACTAGAGCTCCAGGTAGCAGCCTTACAGATACACAGAAAATGTATTCCAGTTACAACAATCTCTAAGCAGATATCATCTCTCTCATAGACTTGTTAAATCTACAATGAAAAATCTAGGAGGCATACACAAGTTTAATTGTATCTAACCAAGTCACTTTTAAACATAGGGAGGAAGATGATGACTAACAAAAGGACAGATGGATAGTAGTAACAACCAATCAATATTCTTGGTCCATAAAAATATGCTGATCTGAAAAAGCAGCCTTGCAAGGACGATGCCAAAGCAATTAACTGTACTAGAACCAAGGATTCTGATGTCAAGGCAGCACTCATACTTACCTTTTTTGGTGCTGACTCCTCTTTGGATCAGAATCTTAAGATTTCTTTCTGGATAAAAACTGGAGGAATAATGGTTTTCCTCATATTTCACTCCATCCTCGGTGTTGAACAGGAAGCAGAAAAGTACAAACCTATCTGATATTTAGATCTCTTTGGGTTTCTTGAATGCCTTCAGAACATAGCTTTTTGTCAGATTCAGCTCTCAACTTGCCTCTACATTGTGTAACTGAAGAAGGACAAGGAGATAACTTAGCTAGACTGCCAGAGCTAGCCTGATGTATGCAGTATGTAGCTTGTCTCTCTCGCTATCAGAAGTTGGTCCAATAAAAGATATTACCTCGCCCGCCTCATATGTCAGAGCTAACCTGAGAAACCTTCAAAGCTCCTTACATCAGGAACACTTGAGTCAAGATTCACGGTCTTTCCTGGCACAGAGAATAGATTCAGCATAGATTACACCCAGGGACAAAAGGCAACTGGTATGTGCATCCGAGACAGATGTCTTGTTCTTGCAAGATGCATACTGTCTAAAGCTGGTTTTCTTCCCAGATTCAGTCATCACATCAGAATCAAATACAGATCCCTGACTGATGGAACTATTGAGCTTGATACAAGAGTTTGATTGGCAGATGGAACCAATCCACCAAAATGCGCAATGCACCGATTTAGCTAAACTAAAAACGTTTTACCTTACTGCTAATGAAAACTAAACCAGATAATGTAACATTTACAATACACTAACATTAATCTGGTCAACAAATACAACAAAAGGAGGGATGCAGGGAGTGCTGGGGTGTTGAACCTTACTCACGGTTGAAACAGTTCTAACCTTATTGCCTGAAGTGGTTGGAACAAACAGAGGAATGGGACGTGAGTCCTTATATAACATCACATTGACTGTTTAGCTCCAGGAGGGAGCATGTATGCATACCCAACAGTCACTGCTTGCCTGAGCGTTCCAACTTTGACACAAAGGCTCATGTGCACTCTAGAAACAGGGGTCTATACAAACAATTCTCAGAGGACAATGCTTATTTCTTAAAACTAATGAAGCTTTCTTAAAAGGAAGATTGGTAAAAGGAAAAGACAAGTTGCAATTTAATGCAGTAACCCATGCCCAACTCAAGACACACCTACCTAAATTTGTACTTTTCCTGGACAATTCTGAAACTCTTTCAATGTCCTCAGCTATGCACAAAAATTGTATTATCTACATTATGAACAGGAAATACAGCACAAGTAGTTCCATCAGAGAAAAGTAATTTAGACATTTACAGTCTGTTACATTGTAAGGACATTTCTGTGACCACGGCTTGGTCTCTCAATTGCAGCTCAGGCAAAGACCAAGTTTTTTTCTGACTCAATTACCAATATCTTTTCAAGCAAGTTAATCCACTTAAATGGTTAAAGAAAATGCTGTATTAGCAGAGGATATCAGGCTATTTTGAAAGTCTATACTCGTTCATAAGCCGATTTTTTTTTTTAGTAAAAAAGGGAAGCACCAGAGAAGGGGGTCAGCTTATGAGTGGGTATAGAGAGGGAGAAGTGGGACACAGCCCCTGGCCCCACAGGGGGAGCAAGGAGAGGCAGCAGAGCCAGAAGGGAAGAGGCAGGGCCAGAGTCTCTCCGCTTCTGGCCACGCTGCTCTCCCCCCAGCCTCTGAAGGGGAAAATTTTCCACTTTTACTTATCCATCTTGTGGGGGTCGGTTTATAAACGAACCGGCTTATGATCGAGTATATAGTATTTGTTAGTGGTCACCTTATAATTTATGAATTAATTATTAAAGCCTGTGACTAGCCTATAATTTAAAAACAATATTGTAATGTAAGAAATGACTGAGGGAACAGCTAAACTACCTCCTTCCTTGTTACATTTACAGATTCTGTATTTTTGCAACAGAGAACACAAAATTAATAATATGAAACAAAAAGTACTGACACATCAATGTATTCAATACTCATGCAGCTAGAGAGGACAACAAAAATTACTCAAAACTGAAAAGATACTTGGAGAGGGGAAAAAACCAAACCAAAACACTGGAGAATATCTGCTTCTGTTATTCACCTGCATTTGTAATAAGGACATTTCTTCAGGTATTAATAGGGGAAAAAAACAGGGGCTCTGTGTATTCACTATAAGAATATCACTTCTTCCCACTCCCCAAAAAAACTTTTAAAAAGGAACAAAAATTAGGGATACAAAGTCTTGGGACACAAAAATCTTTTCCACTTTGAAAACAAAAACATGCATGATTACTGATGAAGATTGCCTTTGCATTAGGAACTGAAAAAGGCTGTAAATAATTGGGAAAGTTAGAATGACTTTATACTTTGTTACATAAACAAAAGCTTGCAGACAGTATCTGAGCTAGCCTCAGGATAAAAACTGCTCAGCCTTTGGTTTTTATATTATTTTTCTTTTTCACTTTTCCTTTGAAAGGCAAGCTGCAAACTAAGTGGAATAATTTTGTCATCCATTACATTTGTGGCATCCACTGACCACTGCTTTCAAACCCAGTGGTTGGTTCTAAACTATCCTTTGCCATGATACCTACAATACACTTGGCAACAATTAGGCTGCTGGTGTGTGAGTCCACAGCCTACCATCATGTCCAACACTATTTCATTGTTTCCTTGTACTCCTCTGTCTGACTTGTCTTTCTCCAGTTGTCTCTTGTCTTATACTTAGATTGTAAGCACTGTGGGGCAGGGACTCGTTTGTACAATGCCTAGTACATTGGGGTCCTGGTCCATGACTAGGGCTTTTAGGCACTATGGTAACACACATAATAAATAAATACATAAATAAATAATAATAATTAATAATATAATAAATAAACTACATTCATCCAAGAGGACTGGGGCTATGTTACCCAATTAAAGATAAAAATGGTAGCCCTGACTTTGGATCATCAGACATTAACTAACCCCTTCTAATTTACTTCCTTTATTACCTATCCCCACACAGTATTGGAGATGCTTAACACAGTAAAAGTTTGTGTACTTGCTTTCCTTACTTGAGCCCACCGGTGGGGACAGTGTGGCATTTCTTGTGCTCCAATAATTGCTCAGGTGTCTTCATGAACTTATGGCACACGTCACACTCAAACATCCGCGTAATCAGGTGGATTTGCAAATGGCGCTCAAACATGTTTTTTGTTTTGCAGACAAAGTTACAGAAAACACATTCAAAACCTGAAAAATGAAAATACGGACACATATTACCCAAGTTCCATCCAGTTCCCTTGCTTAGAAGAAAGGAGTCTGTCTGTTTAACCAGCTTTTACCTTTCTCTGATTTCTCTTCAGTGTTCAATAAGGTCTGGCTACCAGGCACTACGGAAATTACTAGTAGGTTGTTTGAACCCTTGTTTTTTTGGGTAACATCTGCATCTTCTTTGCTATTGGCAGAATCACTAAGTGCTGACAGAGAAGATGAAGAAGGGCTGTTTGATTCACTGGGTGTCTTCCGCTCTTCACCTGAAAAACAAGAATAAAGTCCACTTGCTCATCAGTATAAGGGGAAAAACTCAACTGGAAATTTCTCACAGAGGTTATCCTATCCTAGGTATTCATAGTTTCAAAAAAAAAAAAAAAAAAAAAAAAAAGGGACTTGTGTTAAAAAGAGAAGCAAAGTTATTTTGAACTCACAGGTGAGTTTGTTTAGTATAAATCAATTTGTTCTTAAGCATCATGGCTAAATTGCCTCCCTTCTGCAGGGTGCCTACATATTCAGATAAGCACCTAGTGGGATTTCCAGAAGTGCTTAGGTGTCTTACTTTCATTGATTTCATCTTCATCTTTAGGTGTCTAAATATCTGTAAAAATCTGGTCCTCTCTGCTTAGGTGCTAGTGCACTTAAAACTAAAAGTACCATTGTCATCTACTACATAGCACAACAAACTACATTTGAGATAAATCTGGGTTGTTGACGGCTGTGTAATAGTTTGTGTTACAAAGATGGAGTTTATAGAAGACTTCCATGTTGCTGGATGCATGAAGTTAGTAGTCTTCTCTTAAGGACTGGTTATCATTAGAATCTTTTAACGAGGAAAAAATAATTTTAAGAAAAAGCAAACACACACACACAGACTTCACCCAACTGGATATAGAGTTCAAATCAGTCAGGGATTTCATGTGTGTACAATAAGCACATAACATTCCAGGGGGTGCCAATTCAGAACTGTAATACATGCTAGCTAAGTATGGAGATTAGGTTGTCTAGATGTTATAGCATTGGACTGGGTGCAAAGAAGATTTGGGTAATAATCTGCAATGAACCTTATTTGGCAATAGGCAAATTATTGGACCCGTCTTTGCCTCAGTCTAATTAGTTGCATAAAAAGCAGAACCTAACTAAAAATCCTAATCCTATGTATGTGACAAGATTTCTTAACTAAAGTCTATATCCTGCAAACAGTAATGGGCAGGCTTAACTCTAAACAGATGAGTAGTTTCATTAAGTCAAAGTTAGGTTAAATATGAGGATAAGAGTTTGCTCAATCAGCAGCTAAATAGCTGAATTCAATATGATGAATGGAAAATATTTTTTAAGATAAAGAGTCATCAGAAGACAACAAAATACACAGAAATATTTGTAAAACTGGATTTGATATCCAATACTGAAATATTTAAAATAAAAAATTAAAGAACCAGACAGAAAAACTCATGGTTTGGTCCTGTCCAAAGTTTTATTCTTTGCCTTTTCAACTGCTTTATTATCTTTTATATATGTCTAAAACAAACTGTTAAATTTTCACCATTGTTTCTCTTAGGGATGAAATGGTGATTTCATTTAACTGGAAATCATGCTCAGAATAAAGCACATCTGTGTAAAATGAAGGCCTTCTTAACATCAGTGCCATGAGCATCACTTACTGAACCCAAAACAGAAAGTTCAAAGCACAATGACTCCATAAAGAAATGTGCTTCATTTTCACACAGAACAAAGACCTGCAGAATGCAGAGATGCCAAAGTCTGACTCTTGGATACGCACTCTTGAAACATAAATTACAGATGAGATCTGAAATTATTTTTTAAAACAGAGTACATTAGAGAGGCCATCCTTAGGGTGTGAGTTTCCCCTGAAACCCTGCCACATTTAAATTCACTAGGAGACTCCTCTCCAGCTTTGCCCAGTACAGATTAAGTTTTCGATGAAATGCTGCAGTGATTGACCATAAAATACATAACTAAAAATAAGTACCTGTAACCAGTGTTTACAGAGAACAGTTAGAGATGCATATGGATGCATAAGGCAATTTCTGAGTTTGCAATTCTTAAGTTCCACAAAGGTTTGCAGAACACCAAGTTGGATTTGTTTTATGGGCTTCATTTTTAAAAATGGAAGCCCCTGGTTCTCATACAAAAATGCAAGTGTAATTTGTCACCTGCATATTGCAGAAATTATATACACGACTTGGGCAAATATGCCAAAATGGCTAATTACCTACCTATCTATGTTTACCCGTACCCATTTGCACACTGGTCTTGTGTGACAGTGTACCCCATAAGGCTTTATGGGAGGGGTGCTTATAAATGTATGTATGACATAACTGGAATATGTTTTGTGCTGCCTGTGCCATGTAATATATCTCCGTAAAGGTTATGGTCTACTATATCTATTCATCCTATTTGTACATATATATCATTTTCTACTTGAGGTTAAGAATATGGGCTGTATGCTTGCTTGGTTTCTAAGTAAGCTTTAAGAAGAACAGGAGTACTTGTGGCCCACGATGCATATATGCATATATGCATCCGAAGAAGTGGGCTGTAGTCCACGAAAGCTTATGCTCTAATAAATTTGTTAGTTTCTAAGGTGCCACAAGTACTCCTGTTCTTCTTTTTGCGGATACAGACTAACACGGCTGCTACTCTGAATCCTGTCATTAAGTAAGCTTTGTGAGGCATTTGGTCAGCTTCTTGAGGAAAGAATTTGCCAGGGTTAAGTACCTGATCAGGAAACACTTGGGGAACAATGCATCTTGGAATGCTCCAATCCACATAAGAAGTCTTTCTGGAGACATGCAAGATACCATGTGGACAATGGCTTCGGCCTGTAAAGACTGAGTCATGCAGGGACATGTGACTTGCCCAGGTGACTCCAGAACTCCATCTTGGAGCTGGACTTTGCATAGGAGAGAGGAGGGGGGTCTCCACCCACAAGAGAGAGTCTATTTAAACCCGTGGGAGACCCCTCCATTTGGTCTTCAGCTGGCTAAGGAAGGAACCTCTCCACCCCCCCAGGATACTTGAAGGGAACTGGAACAAAAGACAGTAACTATAGGGGGTGTGAGTGATTGCTGGACCTAGGCTAAAAGGAGATTAGCCTGTAAAATGGAGCATTCTGGAACTGGTGAGGAACTTATCTGTATTTAGTTTGATTAGACATAGATTTGCGCATTTTATTTTATTTTACTTGGTGACTTACTTTGTTCTGTCTGTTACTACTTGGAACCACTTAAATCCTACTGTCTGTATTTAATAAAAATCACTTTTTATTTAGTAATTTATTCAGAGTATGTATTAATACCGGGGGGAGCAAACAACTGTGCATATCTCTCTATCAGTGTTATAGAGGGCGAACAATTTATGAGTTTACTCTGCATAAGCTTTATGCAGGGTAAAACGGATTTATCTGGGTTTAGACCCCATTGGGAGTTGGGCATCTGAGTGCTAAAGACAAGCAAACTTCTGTGAGCTGTTTTTAGGTAAACTTGCAGCTTTGGGGCAAGTGATTCAGACCCTGGGTCTGTGTTGGAGCAGACGGGAGTGTCTGGCTCAGCAAGACAGGGTGCTGGAGTCCTGAGCTGGCAGGGAAAACAGGAGCAGAGGTAGTCTTTGCACATCAGGTGGCAGCTCCCAAGGGGGTTTCTGTGATCCAACCCGTCACAACCTACCTATCTATGTTTACCCGTACCCATTTGCACACAAGTTTTTAAAATATGGGTCCAAATGGCTACAGTATTACTGGAAACATAGAGGAAGTGCGGGGAAGGAAGAAGTGAAAGAGTGAAAACTTGCTCTAAGGTCATTGATCTACTTAGAGAACAAAAATGTGTAAATGATATGAGCTTTTAACACAAAGACTACTGCATAGGATAACAGATGATTCCAGAAGGTACAGAAGCATATAAATCTCCAAAAAGTCTTTGCTGATGTCTAAATTGAGAAATGCTGCACTCCTACCATTTATGACATCAGCAGTAAAGCCCTAGGAATAAATGCAGGCTTATATAGAAGAATAATGGATACAAGCAAAGTTACTTGTGCTTACCACATTCATATATTTTACATACAGCTTTTCAATATTTAACATTTTTAAAGTATATTTTTCAGCATTGGACACAGCACACTAGGAACGCATCTCCCACTAATTAATGAAGGTTTCACACATCACTTGTGTAGCACTAAAACTGTACACCTTACGGGTTGTCTGGTCAGAACAGTGAGTGTTTGAAGGCACCTTCTTCGTCAACAATATATGTGCTTTCAGCATACTTTCAAGTCATAGTGTTTAATTTCACCGACAAAGGCTCCATTCCTTAAGACACTAGAATGGGACTTAGCAGATCTGGATTCAATTCCCAGCTCTGCTACAGACTTTCCATGTGACCTTGGATGACAATCTCCATTTGCCTCATCTGTAAAAGGGGGATAATTATAAGGGTTTTGTGAGGATAAATTCATAATGTTTGTGAGGTGTTCAGATATTATGGAGATGGGAATAATATCAGTACTTTGCACCATCACAGAACCCTCTGTGGACTTTCACTGACTTCATATTTCTGTAGTTGCATTAAGTGCATCTATTTGCAAGTTGAGGGGGGAAAATCCAATTTTATTCCTCGTAGAACTGCAAAGGCAATACAGTGATGGAAGAGACAGCTGAATTTAATTCTCCCTAATATAACTGTCTACAAAATTGTCAGCTAGTTTCTGATGACAAAATCCTTATGACGGGTGATACTGAGAGAGAAATTAAGAGTATTCTAATTTTCCTCTCCTTACATTATGCCAGGCTTCATTAGTTGGAATAAATATATGTGGTTTATTTGAAAATTGTCATTAATCAGAGGTAATGTAGAAGTTCTTTTCTTCTGCTGGTAAGTGAATAGAACCAGAGAAACACAGAAGTCAAAAATCACGACCTGTTCAACTATTTAAAATGATGTTGGGACAGTAAAACAACAGCTGCATTAGTTTAGTTACTGAATCAGAGCTCTAGCAACAAAGTTTCCAGACATATGGACTGGGAAGGGGAGAACAAACTCCAAATATTGGCACAACTCAGTACAATTTTAGTATATTACACACTTGTAATCCGGGGCATGTAGTTAACACCCAGAAATCACCATACAGCTACTGAAGTCAAATTACATTTTAATAAACCAGTAAACAAATAAATAGTAAGTAAACCAATAACTTGTGATTTTGACAACTTTAACTTCATAGAAGTACTTTATTTATGCCCCCTGACTGCAAAGTGATCTCCCCAAGCAGACTTCTTACCTGGTGGGGATCAACTGACTTCAACTTTATGGGGTCATGACCATAATTAGCAAGAATTTCAGTGGAGGAAAGGAGTGTTGATAGGAAGTGTGAATGATTGCAATGAAAAATGGGGGCGGGGGGAGAAGAGAGATCACAGGAGCAGAAAGTGTTGGATCATCACCTGTGTGCTTGGTGCTGACATGAGCCTTCATATCTGACTCTTCCATGGTGACAAAATCGCAGGCTGTGCAGCAAATAGAAAACATCCACTGCTCTTTATCCACGTGAAGGGACATATGACTGACAAACTGGACGTTCATCTCTGTCTCAAATCCACATACGTGACAGCTGCAGACAGAAGGGAATTAAAGAGAAAAAGAGTTCGAAACATTAAAAAAAATCCCCATAACAAATGTACAAAGCTTCTACTCGTTTTCATAAGAAAACTCTTGCTTCACTAATCTCTTCTCTTCTCTACTGTTGAATTTTCAATGGGAAATTCTTTTGCCGGCTGAACTGCCTCTGAACCGAGGACCCTGCCAACCAGATTAAAGGGAGGCCCAATGCAACAATCCCAAACATGCTATAATGATGCTAAATAATCGTAAAGTTAATTAAAAACTACGGATTCCAGATGCTGCACATCACCTAGCTGAATCCTTTGGGCAATAAGATGCGCTGCAGTCTTGCCAAGATGTTTAGGAGGGCTGGTACACTGACAAACT
Organism: Trachemys scripta elegans; assembly: GCF_013100865.1. Classification (NCBI taxonomy): domain Eukaryota; kingdom Metazoa; phylum Chordata; order Testudines; family Emydidae; genus Trachemys; species Trachemys scripta. Next base: position 53,652,356 of record NC_048302.1, read on the forward strand.
GAGAGCTTGCTGCACTCTCCAGGAGCCATTCTCAAGCCCTGGAAACAGTCCCATGTCAGATCAGGATCTCCTGCAGAACTGCCTGACTTTCTGAATACAAGCAAGCAAAAATGTGTTCAGGGATTCCTTCTACTTGACTGGACAAAAGCAATTACCACCTGCAAATAATCAGCACTGATGCAAATTTTACAACCATCAGATAACAACAATGATGTTCAGAGGTAATAGAAAGGAACTTATAGTTTAACTTTCTTTACTGTCTTCCTCTTGTTTTTATTAAGGCATTAACATTTTAAACAAAGCCAGAACACTGAAAACAGTCTTGTACTTGCAGAGGGATGGATGAGATAATCTAACAGGGCTTGTGTATTTCTGATTTCTATGACTATAATTAAATCTGTTCCCACCACTTAGATTGAAATAAGATTGATTTTGCAATCCATATGTACACTAGGGTTCATATCAAAGCTTGAAGAACATGTGATAGTGCTTACGTCAATAATAAGTGTCTGAGCAACACAACTGTATCTGTACCATTCTTTTATCATCATGAGTTTTCCTAACGCTCCTATTCTTGCCTTCATAACTTTGGCCTTCTTTATTATACGGAAACATTCTTTCACAGGTAGTTGAATTATAAAACATACCTGCCTAAGGCAATCAAAGAGATAAATCAAATAGAGGAAATGTTTATATTTATTACAGAAATTTTAGTTGAAATGATTGAACTAATTGCATCAAGTGGAAGGCACTATAAATTACCGCAAATGTGTTTACACACTAGTAAATTCACATACGTAAAAGGGAACTTATTAGATGTATGTTGAACATGTGGTAAAAGTTCTTGAGGTATTTAAAGGCCTATCTGCCTTTCAAAGCCATTTAAAAAGTGCACAGTCTTTCAAAGTGCCTCGCAAGGCTCAGAAGCATGACATAACCAGCTGGGTTTTGTTGCTGAACCTAAAGTCAAATGTGGCTAAGCCAAATACTTCAGTCACATTCTACCTTAGAACAAAAAAGGATCATCCTCATAATTTGTCTTTAGCAAGCAGACATATCAGACATTTGGATTCTGGTCTCTCGTGTATGGCCCTCTATTGGGTCCTCACCTGTAATAATAAGGGTGCTTCTTTCCACTGCCTTCAGATGTGACAGCGCTGACAATGTCCTCAGTGTCTGTACTCACTAACTTCACAGAATGGACAGTCAGGTGCTGGTTCAGATTAGCACGGCACTTAGCAGCATAGGGGCACAAATGGCATTTGTATTTTCTCTCTTCTGAAAAACAAACAAATCATCTCGAGTGTGTGTATCAGTCTTAAGTGAGATATTTTAAAAACCTCATTTCAAATATGCAACTACATATTGCATAGACACATTTAGGACGTTAGAAAAAAGTTATCAGGCTTCACAATAGTAATTTATATAAATGACTCATTTTCAGCTAATTTAAGGGTATTTTTGAAATTTGGTCTAAAGATTGTATGAAGTTTAATACAAAACTTTTTATGCTGTGGAAAACTGGTGTAACTGCAGTTCTGAGAATTGCCCCTCAGCCACTATAGATTCAGGTCAGTAATGTGCAACTCATTTCTTCACCTGGCACTTTTTTTTTTCAGTAGGGTTGAAGTTCTTGAAGGTGGGTGTGTGCATATTATCTATCTTTCTATCTATGGAGTTTGATGCTTATTTAACAAAACTCGGAGAAAAGCATCTGTATAGATAGTCGAGTTCGGAACATAAGTTAGCCAAAACCCCTCGAAGAACAATAAAACAAAATCCAAACCAAACTCCTCAGCAGTTTCTGATGCTTCACAATTTTTAAATTAACGTCTCTAAATCTTGGCGACAAAGTCATCACACACAGCAGGTCTTATTTTGTATTTACTTGATTAAAAAAAACAACCAAAAATTAAATTGCCTTTAAAACCTTTCCTTTTTAAGTAAAGCTGCTTCACTTTTGGAATACAATAATACAATGTGCAAGCACTAACAGAGAGAAATTCAGAATCTGAATAAGGCAAAAAATCACAAAACCATAGAAAACACCATGGGGGGGTTTTCTAGCATGGCCATACTAAGTGGTACTATATATACCAGCATTATGCTAACAATATTTTTCAGCACTATGTCTGACATTCTTGCTTCCTAATCTTATTAATCTGTGCATTGCATCTCAACACATTTGTCCTTTGGCCTGAGCTTGAGACATTCTCCCTAAAAAGCATGCACTATACACTGGTTGCAACTTCTAGTTAGACAAATCCTCTGTATAAAACTAGTGGGCATAGAGTCAGATCCTCAGCTGATTTTAATAGCTCCACTGACTTTATGGAAAAGGGTGTTGTAGAAAAGAGTCATCCTCTACTCCCTTCACTTGAGCTAAAAGTTCATAAAGGTGAACATCCCAGAGGCTAACTAATATTTGAAACACTGTCTCCTCTGCTGGTCACTAATGTTTAAAGAGCCTGTCATATAAACAAAAACAAAACAAAATACAACTTTCCTCCTCTCTTTAGAGCCCTGTTTACAGGCTTGCTTAATTGGTAGTAACCAAAAGGTACTTTGATATTGTCAGAACCTGCCAACTGGACAAATTCCTATTTGACCGTTTGTTTTCTAAAATGGATGATGGTTGGGCCATAATGAGTTAGGTTAGCTCCTTGAATTTTTAGCCCAGTTCTACTTGTCTTCATCCCAAGTGAAGGGAACAGAGGACGTCTCTTTCCACAACACTGTGTTTCCTTGCAGTGAAACTTGCCTTATGTTCTTCTTGCAACAAACTTGCATGACACTGTAAATGAGAACGCCAAAGTGTTTGATTTACCTGTGTGCAGTGAGAGATGTCGGGACAATGTCTGCTGTCGGCCAAACACTTTTCCACACACGTCACAGGGAAAGAGCTGGTCATTAAATTTCCAAGATGGCAATCCGTTTCCTGCATCCAGCCCTATCCTTTCTGTGTCTATACCAAAAATGCATAAATACAGAGTCTTATTTTAAAAATTTAAAGAACTCTTAGATTTCACTCTATGGACTACTTTCATGTGTCATGTAAAAGACAACACTCTTAACCCTACATTGCTGTTCATGGCGCACAAGTTCACATGAACTCTGAAGCAGAGATTAATTTAATCTGTAACCTAAACTGCAAATATTCCTCTGTTCCATGGTCCATAGCAATTTGAGTTTCTGATACAAAATCCCAAAGCAGGACTTGTACAGAACCAGAACATCCTTGGGGACCCTAGCAGAACACGAAAAAAGCAATGTTACAGATGACTAAAAAAGAATAGTATAGACAGGTAGTAATAATCTGATAAAATCTCAAATCCATCATAAAACTAAGAAAACAAAAAGGCAACAAAAGATGCATTTTTGTTTTGTTTTTATCCCTACAAAGTCAATAAACTGGCTGCTGTACAGACTATCCTAAGGCAACTGAGGCTCTACCACACCAGTGTTACTCCTCTCAGCTATTATACAAGGAATTTCACAACACAATATGTACTGTAATTTCCCCCCCCATCAAAAGCCTACTGTAGCTCTGACTATTTTGCATGGCATCTTTCCAACAAACTGTATTGCAGAACACTGTAGAGTTACTATAAAGTTGAAGAGGCAAACCATAAACAGTAGAGGAAGAGGTACAGGCAAGAGAGAGCAGAGAAAAGCACTGTAATTCTGTGTTTCTAAATAGATCATTTCACTGGCCTTTTCACTTCCCCTCAGTGTTTGAGGAGTCTCTCCTTTGAGGCGTTGGTAAGCTTTACACTAATTTTTATTATTCACTTTCTCAGGCAATGTTTTCAAACATTTTCATTTTTTATTGGCTTACTTCTTTGGGGAACTTTTGACAACTGGTCAGTTCAAAACTGGTTGCAAAGGCAGCAGCTAAACTAAGAGAGCAAAGCATGATCATCAGCTGATGAAGGTTGAATTGTATTCCAACCTGCTCCCAGGGCCCTTAGGGATCAAAAACTTCCAACAGCTTGGGGAGTTCTGCTTGTCTTGCACTAAGAAGCTAAGGACCAGGAATGAACCATCTTTAGAGAAGAGGGAGTTTTAACTACTTTAAGACTAGATGGAATCTCCATTAGTGAAAGTCTGTTCCAGATGAACAGAAAATGGAGAGGTGAAGGCTCTCATACCACCAGACTGAGGGAAGGGATAGAGAAAAGGGCAGTGTTAGATCCTAGGGAATGAGGGGGAGTAGAAAGAGATAATATTCACAAGATAAGTTAGAGCAACAAGGCTATAGAGGGCAATTTTGAACTGGATCCTGAAACAAATGGAGAGCCAGTGAAGTTTGAGGACAGTGGTGATGTCATCTTGCTTCTTCATACCAGGGTTGCCAGGCATCCGGTTTTCGACCAGAATGCCCGTCTGAAAAGGGACCCTGGCGGCTCCGGTCAGCACCACTGACCGGGCTATTAAAAGTCCGGTTGGCGGCACAGCGGGGCTAAGACAGGCTCCCTACCTGCTGTGACTTTGCATGGCTCCCGGAAGCAGCGGCATGTCTCTCCTCCAGCTCCTACGCGTAGGGGCAGTCGTGGGGGTTCTGCATGCTGCTCTCACCCCAAACACCAGCTCTGCTGCTCTCATTGGCCAGGAACCACAGTCAATGGGAGCTGCAGGGGCGGTGCCTGTCAACGGGGCAGCACGCAGAGCCATCTGGCTGCACCTCCGTATAGGAGCCGGAGTGGGGACATGCCGCTGCTTCCAGGAGCTGCTTCGGATCCTGACCCCCTCCCACACCACACCACACCCTCTGCCCCAGCCCTGATCTCCCTCCCACCCTCCAAACCCCTCGGTTCCAACCCAGGGCACTCTCCTACATCCCATACCCCTCATCCCCAGCCCCACCCCAGAGTCTGCACCCCCCGCCACAGCACTCACACCCAGTTCCCTGACCCAGCCCAGAGCCCCCTCCCACACTCGGAACCCCTCATTTCTGGTCCCATCCCAGAACCCACACCACCAGCCCAGAGCCCATACCCTCTCCCACACTCCAGCCCCCAAGTCAGCCTGGTGAAAATGAGCGAGTGAGTGAGGGTGGATGGAGTGAGTGGGGGCAGAGCTTCGGATAAGGGGCGGGACAATGGTGTTCCGTTTTGTGAGAGTAGAAAGTTGGCAACCCCACTTCGTACACGTCAGAAGCTGAGCAGCAGCATGCTATGGCAGAGGAGACACTTTTACACAATACCTCATTAAGCTTGAGCAGGAGGACTTCTACACTTAGAAGTACACAAGATCAAAGAAGGAAAATTTATTGGGTAATGTATTCGGTAATATTTTGTTTGTTTTGTTTAAGGGCCATCATTTCCAGTCAGGGTCCCCTTGACTAAAAGGCCAAGATTCAGTGGGACTTTCTCCTCTATTCTACACCATCTATGGGATTCTGGATGTACCATGTGAATAGCTAACACGTCAAGGACTATAGAACCGGTGTGTGTTTATTTAGAGCAATAGAGGAAATCTGGATTGGGATTTCCTGTTAAACGGGTATAGGGGGAGGAAAATACAGTATGACTCACCCAGGAGCTGAGGTGAGGCACAAAGGCTGAGAGATTGTAATGTCCTGTAGGGCTCAAGTTATCACTGCAGGTCCCTGTCTGCACAAAGCAATGAGGCACTGAACCATAAACAGTAAACATCACACTAGCACTGGTGATGCTCCCATGAACCAGGACTCCCTGCAGTTGCAGGTTTGGCCTCCTTGTCTGTGCTAATTCTGCTTCCGTTTATAGAATAGAGCTGGCTGGGCAGCTTTTCAGTTGAATGAAAAATTAATTTCAATCTTTGACAAGTTAAGTAATAACAGAAAGGATCTCTATTTGGGAGGGGGGAATTTATGTAGTTATTATAGCATGTTCTATTGGAGATCACACCTGTCAGCACCACCACAGCTACATGTTGTTGGTTTGGGTTTTTTTTGTTTTGTTTTTGTTTTGGCTGTGATACTATATCTATTGGTACAACAGGGACTTGACATTTGATAGAGGCCTTTGGATGCCACTATAATATAAATAAATAATAATAATAACAGTTTTTTCTAGTGAGATGACTCATACATCTGTGAAATCAGTCATTTTGTTAAAATTAATATGAAAAAGAATGCAGACCATATATGTCACAACTTCCAAGAACATCAATAAACAACAACTCATTTGATTATATTCTTGAGCTCAAAACAATGAACATTTTGACTCTGCAGCAATGCTATGGATATTTTAGTAGAGCTTTCAGAGTACATAATTAAAACAGTGCTTCAAAGAGGGAATATGGTCATAATTATAAGAAAAGGTCAAGAGTGTGCAGGTTTCTTCAATAGCGTCACAACAAAAATGAATTAATTGGGACACATACTAAACAAGCAGACTCAAATAGAAGTAAATATATCACTTAACAATTCCTTCCAGTATTAGTCATTGGCCTTCTTTTATCTCTCAAGAAGCTGAAATACAATATCCTGTTCCCTATGCTGGATTTATATCTATCAGAGTTGTAGGAAACTCATAGAAAGCTTGAAAAAAATATCCATTTTCAGATTATCCAGAGCTGTTAAAAACTAGTTCCATTATGTAGAATAGGATACTTTTGATGCTTTTAATTATTTAGTTTTATTTTAAAACTGTACTGCTGGGTTGCAACCTTCAGTGATTTTTCTCCAGTAGTTGCTGAATCACTTTCCTGGCTAGGATACTGCAAAGTATTCTAGTCAGCGTGCCCCCTACTTTAGCTATCATGACCAAAGTAAGCATCTGGTGCAATGAGGTGCTGACCACCTCCCACAAGGTTCTTTGAGCTCTTCACTCTCATAGAAATCAATCACTTTGAGTGATTTCATGCTGTGAAAGGACACTATTTGTCATCCATGGTAACCAAAGCTCTTTGTCCAAAGAACAGGTACAGCAAACTTTCCCACACCCATCCTGTAATTTACCTCACCAATGACCTGAAGAGTCACTTCTGGGGGTGAGTTGATAGTTCAGTCATCATAGCTACCAAATTCTTGGTTCCTCTGTTAGGACGGCAAATAGGGGTGCTGATTAGTACCAGTTGTGATGGTGATTTTTCTGAGGTGGGTACGTATTTACCAACTTAGATACCACAGTATTATGGTAGATAGCTTACAGAAACTTTAGACGGAGGATCATTCAGTCAGACAGGAAGGAACTGGATTGATACCAACTGATGTTGCGTTATAAATCACCATTACATGGAAGGCTTCCCACAGAAATCCATTCTTTATCAAGTTTTGTGCTACAAACTGTTCCTTCACTAAACACCCAAAAAGATTTTTCCCACATTGTGTACAAAATACTGATAATGTACTATAGATAGGGAGAAAGACAGGCTCATCTGTTGATTGAAAAGGTACTGTAGACACTGGGTGAGTAAAAGAACCTGATCTAACAGGCATTTTTCTTTTGCAATTTCTTTGAAGCCATAATTGTTTTGTATGCCAAAAAATCCTTACCTTTTTTAAAATAGGTAAGCATGTTTGGTGCAAGATTTCTGATTTAAACCCATATTTAATAGCAAAAGTGCTGCTGGAAAAAGAGCAAAGTGAAAGGCAAATTTCAAAGCTTTTAAGTGAAAATAGACCGTATGTAAAATACTGATGTTCCCAAATCAGAATATACTGTTATGTGTAGACTTAAGAGTTAAAAATGTTTTAAAACAAAGTACTCTTGGTGAAATGCAAGGTCTCTAAGTGCTACTGGAATGCATAATTTTAAAAAGTAATAATATAGAGTTCTGAACTCACGGATTTAAAATGGTTTTGAAATGTAAATGTATGGAATTAAGACTACACACTGTGTACCACATTAAAGAATTAATGTGTTACTTAAAAAAGCTGAATTTGACTCTTCAATAAATTTATTGATTAAAAAAAGTAGTAAAATTTGTTACCCTGTTTCCCCGAAAATAAGACAGTGTCTTATATTAATTTTTGCTCCCAAAGATGCGCTAGGTCTTATTTTCAGGGGATGTCTTATTTTTCAGAAATGAAAAATGCCTTATTATCGGTGGATGCCTTATTATCGGGGAGGTCTTATTATCGGGGGGATGCCTTATATTACAACGAGAGGCAAAACTGTAAGTAGGCCTTATTTTCGGAGGATGTCTTATTTTCGGGGAAACAGGGTAGCAACGTTTCTGTCCTTTATGCTACACCCAGATGTCATCTTGCCACCAATCCTAGTAATTTCATATTGACAAGCAGTGTAAGGCTGATGGTCTGAAAAAGGGCTAGAGGAAAGTGGGAGAAAGCCCAAGTCAGTATTATAACTGCAAAAATTTGCCCCATTATACTGAATATTTAATGTCAATTCAATGGACGTTTCATGTATATTGGCAAGTTTGGTTTGTATCCTCAAATTAGTGACATCAGTATGGATAGCATATTCCACCATCCCTTATAAAAAGCCTTTAACCTGACTTTTGCTTGAGAAATGCTGAGAGAGGATGCTTTATTTGGTTGAAGGTAAAAGCAAAGAAGAGAACCAAGTGTGACCTAAGTACATAAATAACTGTCCAGATTCACTAAATCAGCATTATACATCACTGCTGGTAGTTCCCAAAAGGGAATGTTCCGACTCTGGTTTTAGACTATGAGACACGATAGTTTGATTATTTTCTTTATCGCTTTATTTAGCTGTTTTTACATTATTGCTTCACAATGTTTTAACTGTATTGTATTTTAAGCTATCATATAGCATCAGGATTACCTTGATGGGGGAGACAGTGAGAATGCTTTATAAATAAAATTATTATAAAAGAATAAAGCTATGGGTCACCAAAAAATAAATAAATAATAATAATGAAAAAAATCACATGAAGGAGAAATTAATGTTTATACTTTTGGTTGTTTCACTAGCTATACCATCTCTCATCCTATAACCCACATAAATTGCTGCTTCAATGGGTTCCATTTCAAACCTCCACACAGTCACAAGTAATCAAAGATTCCCTGTTCTACAAGTAGTGGTCCTAGCGGTGCAAAGCAATCTGCATGAGCAGATCCTTATGTCCATGTGGAGTCCCACTTGAATGAATTATAAGGATTTTCCTGTGTTACAAATACCCCCTGAAAAGGTTGAAATTAAAGATACTGATGAAGCCTAACAGGCGCTTTTAGCATTTACAATACCATCATTCCTCTGAAAATGTGTATAATTTTTTATATTTAAGAAGCATTTGGAGTTGTTGATGTAAGATTACAACTTCAGGATGGGATCCACACAAGCAGACTCACTCCACATGGTCAAGTGGAAGCCAGGACAGTGATTTTGAAGATGAGGTGAAGGTCAGAAAGAGAAAACTGTGATGGAGAGATCAGAGACAGAGCAGTGCTTAGTGAAAACAAGGTTGAGTGAGTGGCCATTTTGATCAGTTCTGGGTTGAAGGTTAAATGGGAAGGTGAGAGTAGGTCAACATGGAAGCTGAAGTAACCAAGAATGAGACTGAGAGGGAGAGATGGATATCAAACTCTGAACAGAAGGCACAAGATGGAGGGGAAAGGGAGGGAAAAGATACTTTAAGAGAATGAGTAGGAAGTGGGGAGAAGATGGAAATGGCAGAAGTGGGGGAGAAGATCAACCGTAGAGCTATGCGAATAACAGATTTTTCAGTTCACTGGCAATTATGAAAAATGGAAGACATTTCATCGTGGGTCAAACAAAAAATATATTTTTTAAAATTTTCAGTGAAACAAATAATAAAAACCCCCATTAAAACGTTGTTTTGAGTCGACCCAAAACAAAACGTTTCAATTTTTGAGAATTTTTTTAAATTTCAATTTTATTTTTCAATAATTTTAAAGGAAATTTTGAAACAAAAAGTGATCTTGAATTGAAAACTCAAAATTCAGTTTAGAAAATGTTGAAACTAAAAGTTTAGACATTTTTGGAAATGTTTTATCGTCTTTTTTTAAAACTAAAACAATTTGGCAAAATTGACGCAAATTTGCCAAATGTTTTAGTGTCACCAAATCTGCGTTTTTCACCAAAAAAAGTTTTGGTCAAAATTTTTGGCCCAGATCTACTCAACACAGCCATCACATTTCTTAGGGAACAACTCAGGGCAATGTGTGTGAAAGAGAAGTCACTTTGGGAGAAAGCAGCTAAAGAGGCAGTGTTAGGGTTACCATACGTCCTCTTTTTCCTGGACATGTCCGGCTTTTCGGCAGTCAAACCCCCGTCCGGGGGGAATTGCCAAAAAGCCAAACATGTCTCGGAAAATGGCGGCTCTGCTCCTCCCCTGACTCTTCGGCTCTGTTTAAGAGCCGAGCTGCCCGAGCGCTATGGGCTTCAGGCAGCCCCCTTGCCTCCGGACCCCAGCCGCCGGCCGGGCACTTCCCCTCCCGGGCTCCGGCGCGGCGCAGGGTCCGGAGGCACGGGGGCTGCCCGAAGCCGGTAGCACTCAGGCAGCCCGGCTCTTAAACAGAGCCAAAGAGGAGCAGAGCCTCCAGCCGCGGCAGCTCTGCTCCTCCCCAACTCTTCGGCTCTGTTTAAGAGCCGGGCTGCCCGAGCGCTACTGGCTTCGGGCAACCCCCGTGCCTCCGGACCCTGCGCCGCCGGAGCCCGGGAGGGGAAGTGCCCGGCTGGGGGCGCAGGGTCCAGAGGCATAGGGGCTGCCCAAAGCCCGAGCGCTACCAGCTTCATGGTTTGCTGGGCAGCCTCCAGACCCTGTGCCCCCCGTTGGGCGCTTCCCCTCCCGGGCTCCAGCTGCGCTGGGGAAGCGCCGGCCGGGGGCGCAGGGTCTGGGGGCTGCCTGGCAAACCGTGAAGCCGGTAGCACTGGGTCAGCCCTTTCCCCGTGGCTGGGAGTAGGAGGGAGGAGGGGGCGGAGTTAGGGCGGGGAAGGGATGGAGTTGGGGTGGGGCTAGGGGGTGGGGAAATGGGCGGGGCCAGGGCCCGTGGAGGGTCCTCTTTTTTTATTTATTAGATATGGTAACCCTAGGCAGTGTCAAATAGGATAACCAGGTTTCTGTGACTGCAAGGAGATAGAGGCCTGAAAACAGGTGTAGCATAGGTAGCTGCTGTGCACGCGTCCCATGCAAGTGTGATTCCACTCTGATCTGAAGGGCCACTTTGGATCAAGAACAAATATTTCACAGAGATCACTTGAACAGCCATCAGATAACTTTTGGTTCCTTCAAGTGCCTCATATTTACCATTCAAAGAGGATAGAATACTTTGTACAGAATGTTGCATTTGTATCACCGAGGCTTGTACCACTCGAAAGCCTAGTTCTCTTTCTTTATTTTTTAAAGATGAAAAGTTTAATACAAGTTTTATTCAGAAAAAAGTTGTTGTAATAATCAACCAGTCAAGCCAAAATTGGTTTAAAAACATGCATTCGGAAATTCTCCTCTCCACTCTTATCACTGCACTCAACTAAGATATTTCATTGGCTCTCTGTTTTTGTGCAGTGCCTCATTTGAGATTTTTTTTGCTTTAGAAATTTCCACTTACATGCTCATCCATCTTTTGTGCCAATAGCACAGTACTTAAAAACTGTCTAGAGAACTCCTTTCCTGAACTATGCAATTAAAGTACTGCTGCAAATTTGGTCTCTATAAGCCCACAAACCACTTACAAACTTAATAATATATTGACTGTATGAAATTTCATCTTCTCCAAATACAATACATCTTACTCTCATTCCCCCACTCACTTTCAAAGTGATTCTGCCTGCACTGCCAAAAGTTATGTTGCTAGTAATCCAGTTAAAATAAATTGTGGATTCTTTCCAGATATTGTAGTTCCTTTATAAAATATGCTTTCCTATTTACCTACTGTAATTGTGGACCTGGGTGAATGCTATTTTCATTTATCATTGTCACTACCTCACTGAACTATCTACTCCTTTATTTTTGGATAATATTTTTCATTGTGAACAGAATCATTTGTGAAATCTTGTTTTATATGAGCAACTTTGATTTTTTTACTTTAAACTCCCATATGCATCTCCATAATATTTTTTTAAGAGATCCTATTTCTTAACCTCACTTCAGCTAAAATACTATAAGTTTGTTTGTCTCCTTAATATTTTTGTTATGCTTTTTGTAGCTATAAAAATGTTCAGTATTGTCACCTGCAATATTTTTTAGTCACAATGCACGTCAGATAAGAATGGTTGTTAAGGGGATGTCAAGTTTCCTTTTTTACTAATTTATCGTCCAAATATAATAATCTTTGTTCCATCTGGTAGAAGGAACATGAGTTTTATTTTATGAATCCTGAAACAATGATATACATTGTGTAATCCATGCTACAATATGTGGAAAAAAACACATTGCTAAATAAAACAATGTAACTAACTAAACCTTAGTGGATACTCTAAAGTTTTTTCAAATGTTTTTGCAAATAATTATCATTACTATGGAAATACGGTGAATATCAAAGTAATGTTATTATGGTAGTCTGACTTACTGACCATAAAGATCCTTATTTGATAGAGAAAAAATAAGAAGACTATTTGTATATCCACAGTGTGATACTTCTAAGTTTTACATATGGTATTTCTAAAATTGCCTTATACTAGGTTTGGAAGTATTGGACTAAGGAGCCAACATGCCCCTCACAAAGAAGCATTAACTGTGCACAGAGGTACTCCAAATGAACAACAGAAGTGCCCAAAAGCATTTGAAGAAGCCACTGAAAAGTGATAGATAAAGATGTCTGTTTCCATAAAGGGAGATAATGAGGAGATGGGGCTTTAATGAACCTCAGATAGGAGTCAGGAAAAATATCCAGCCAACTATCTGCGCAAGCAAAGTGGACGGATGAGACAACGAAAGGTGGGAGCAGGAGTCCATCACCACAGACACCAGGGATGAGCCAGGTTGCTAGAAAATGGAAGTTCACAAAGATGGTGATAAACATAAGAGCTGGAATCTGAATAAAACAGGAGGCAAACTAGGAAAGGAGACAGGAGGTAGAGGAAATTACAGCAACATAGGTGAGCCCAAGATGAGAGGACTTATTTTCTCCTGTCCTTATAAAGCATTTCTACATAAACTTCACTTGTAATACAAATAATTTTCCACCTAAGCAGCAAGGTTTATGGTAACCTTAAACTGTATACCAAAACTTTGAGATTTGCTTTTATTTTAATTGATTCTCTCTTTTTTCCATATTGGATACATTTGTTTGATTTATGCAATATAAAGTTACTGGCTGTTATCTATGCAGAGGCAAACAATCCTTTGACTTCTGAGGAGAGGCAAAGGGATATCTTATCCTAAACCTAGCTTGAGTTCTCAGTTGCCAAAAATTAAACACATTGCTTTTGGTGCTTTGCCTGAGGTTGGACTGAACCAACAGACAAGAATAAAGACTCAGGAGGATAGCTAAGCCTTGATGGACAAAAGTGGCAAATTATCTATCTGAAAACGAGAAATATTTTAAATGTGACCATTGTAAAACCATTGAACAGACCTATGAGTCTCATGGTACATCATATCACATCCTGTGAAATGTACCAAAGTGACAAACAAAAACCTAGGAAGTACTTTTCAAATTTTGAGATTTTATTTTTTAAACTGTGAGTTTTCAAAAACAAATACAAAACTATTTGCCCCATTTCTCTCTCTTCAAAACTTGCTTTTAAAGAGAGTAATTTAAAATCCAATATGAACAAATAAGGGATGAAGTGAAACATTTTTCCAGTTTGCTTCTCATACTGATGTGAGTTTCAAATGATCCCCGGAATATGAAGTGAAGCCATCAAGAGTTTTTTTTGGTTTGAAGATAAATCATGAAAAAACCACTCATATTAGAGAGGTTTCCCACCCAGACCTTAAATCAGTCCATGTTCGTGAATCTTGGTGAAGCTAGTCCAGACGCAGGTTTTAAACAAACGCTGAAACATAGATAATTCTGCTGTAGTTCCTTTACAGAAACTGGTTTTTACAACAAATGTAATAACCTTTTTCATCAACAGACTGCGTATAACATGGAAGGGGCCCCAACTTCCACCATATATTGTACTGCCCTCTTCAATGTGAGTCATAAACAGGACTGCCTTCTCAGAAACTTCAGTCTTTACCAAAAGAAAAAGGCAATGTAAAATGTATGACATATGCTAAAGTCAGATGGTCATGAAATGTATCACTGATAGCAAAAACATCGTCAACCAGAAGTCCTTTCAGATCACTGCATTGGCTTCAGAAGTTTATCTAACACCTTTACCATCATTAATGATGGTCACGATGTGGAAGGTCAATCAGTCTGACATTTAGTTTTCTAACTGTAGAAGAAACAATTCCCGGGGGTGGGGGTGGGGGATGGAAATTGAATTATTCACTGAGGGAATTGTGACATTATAAAATCAGGAAAGAGGGTGAAACTGATGACAAATCCTTTTTTCCTTCCAACATATATGCTTTTAAAAGCTTAACTGATCACTGCTGACAAATAGGACAATCATCTGAGTAACAAAAAACGTCATTCTCTTTGCCTTATTCTAAAAAAATCCTTATTGTATATATTTAAAAAGAGTATATATCCATTCCCAACACAGAACCTGAAACTGTCTCCCAAGATCTATGAGAGTGAGGGATCGTCCTTCAGGATTGGTTGTAGATCCTTGATGATGCGCTGGAGAGGTTTTAGTTGGGGTCTGAAGGTTACGGCTAGTGGCGTTCTGTTACTTTCTTTGTTGGGCCTGTCCTGTAGTAGGTGACTTCTGGCTCTGTCAATCAGTTTCTTCACTTCAGCAGGTGGGTATTGTAGTTTTAAGAATGCTTGATAGAAATCTTGTAGGTGTTTGTCTCTGTCTGAGGGATTGGAGCAAATGTGGTTGTATCTTAGAGCTTGTCTGTAGATAATGGATCATGTGATGTGGTCTGGATGAAAGCTGGAGGCATGTAGGTAAGTATAGCGGTCAGTAGCTTTCCGGTATAGGGTGGTGTTTATGTGACCATCGCTTATTAGCACTGTAGTGTCCAGGAAGTGGATCTCTTGTGTGGACTGGTCCAGGCTGAGGTTGATGGTGGGGTGGAAATAGTTGAAATCATGGTGGAATTCCTCAAGGGCTTCTTTTCCACGGGTCCAGATGATGATGTCATCAATGTAGCGCAAGTAGAGTAGGGGCGTTAGGGGACGAGAGCTGAGGAAGCATTGTTCTAAGTCAGCCATAAAAATGTTGGCATACTGTAGGTCCATGGGTACCCATAGCAGTGCCGCTGACTTGAAGATATAAATTGTCCCCAAATGTGAAATAGTTTTGGTGAGGACAAAGTCACAAAGTTCAGCCACCAGGTTTGCAGTGACATTATTCGGGATACTGTTCCTGACAGCTTGTAGTCCATCTTTGTGTGGTATGTTAGGCTTGAATAAAGAATGGGAGTAGATGGGTCATTACACAAAATAAAAACCATTTCCCCATGCTAATTTTCCCCCTACAGTTACTCACACCTTCTTATCAACTGCTTGAAATGGGCCATCCCGATTATCACTACAAAAGGTTTTTTTTTCTTCTGCTGCTCACCTTAATTGATTAGTCAGTCTCGTTAGAGTTAGTATGGCACCCCCATTTTTTTCATGTTCTCTGTGTGTATATATATATATATATCTTCCTGCTGTATTTTCCACTGCATTCATCTGATGAAGTGGGCTTTAGCCCACGAAAGCTTATGCCCAAATAAATGTTTTAGTCTCTATGGTGCCACAAGTACTCCTCGTTCTCTCCTAATTCAGGTCCATGTAGCTCACCATCATTTTTAGCTCATTTATATTGCTTGTTACATTTATTTTGGGTGCGATGAAATCCAATCTGTATCTGTTTCTTCATGTCTGAGTGACTACTGTATTTGGAAAATAGAATGCACTTATTTTCTAATAAAAGCCAGTGCAGGTTTATTTGTTCCTTGCAATTCAGTTTGTTATGATAAACTTCAGAGAAAATCCTACTCAAAACCAATCTAGGCTACTCATACACACCGTTTGGACCATTCTGGTCTGTGTACATATTTAATGCTTGCTTTATCTGTCAATGTGCCACTTTCATTTATGAGTCCTGTTGAAATGGCGACTTCTCTTTTGCAGAAAGAAGGCAATAATACAATTAGGGATTTGCACAGACACTAATATTAATATTCTCCATCCAGAAGTTCAATGTTAATAAAAATGAATTTGCCTTAAGGTTACATTTTTCACTCTGGGCTTTGGCATCCCTTTCAATTTTCCAGCCAAAAAAGCTACACAAAAAATAATATACAAACTGTTGAAGCCAGTGGACAGATACACCAGCGGAGGGAGGTAAAAATACAGCCCAAAGTAGCTCAGATCAAGTCCCTTTCCTCAGGGCTAGCTTTATTGATACAAAAAGATTCAAACAAGAGCAAAGCAACTCGGAGCACTTGGTTACAGCCACCTTTCCAGCTTTCAGCAAGCTAGTAGGGGGAGGACACACCCTTTCCCCTAGAGAAGATGCAGCCCCTTCACCTCTGCTTTTACAGCCTCACTGCAGCTCACTTACAGGATAGACAGTGAACCTGGGCTGTGCTTGAAACCCCTTACATACTGGGACTTAAGGAGAGCTTTATACCTTGTCTCTCACACACAAATAAGAGTTGGAGAGCTCCTACATGGAATCTTTTCCTGTTTATCTTGTATCCAGTAGCATTTTGTGGCATCAATCTAGTCAGCATATTGGGCTGCCCGTAATGGAGTGGACTATAAATCCCAAAAACCAGTGTGGCAAATTTTAACTGAGGTCTAATTCGGAAGCCATTAGAAGAAAGGTATGAAAGTCTTCTGCCCACCCTCTCCCAAGGTACTATTTTTTAAAAAACGGTCTTCTGCTGGCCCGCCCTCACTAGCGGCTGATAGGATTTGTAATTAACTTCCTCCTAGGCAGACTGATGTTGTAGAAGACAGGTGTGCACAAGATAGAAGATGAGGTGAGGAGGAGAGAGCCCCAAATTAACTTATAAAAGAAATGTCTGGGACAGGTCTCCATTCATTAGTACAAACAGAAAAGTTGTTTTAAAAATCTGTCTTACTACTTTATGTTTAGCTTGTATTCAAGTAAATTTCATATTTAGGAAGGAGTACAACTCAACCCTGACATTAAATTTCCACAAATATTCAGATATAGAAAAATCAATACAAAATTTGGGCTTATTCATATGTGGGTCTAAATATGATGAAGAGCCCAATACAATGCAATGCGAATTTGTAAACCAATGGCTCCGTCTATCAAGACCCATACAACTGGTAATTTAATATATGACATCTTTATCATTCAAATTAAGGACAGTTTAGAAAGTTCCATTTGCTATATCGCTATTCATTTTATGTATTTATTTTTAAATCCTAATGACAGTAAAACATTTGTGACTCTAATTATTTTACTTCTTGCAAAGTTGTTTTTGGTGGAGTAAGTGCCAGGTTTCTTAATGCATCTATGACATGGACTTTGGAGAGATGAAAAATGTTACCATGTGTCAAAAGTGCGTCCAGTATTAAAGAGTGAAAAAGTCATTGCCCAGGAGCTTTGCTTCCCACATGTAAAGAAACAGTTACTTTTTGCTGTTTTGCTTTGGATTTGGTGTTTGTGAAATTTATTAACACAGTCGTTGGCTTGCTGGGTTTAATGATTGGGATCCAGAGTGGGTTTATTTTGAATGAAACTAGAAGGTATTTGTTGCAAGTGAAATTACTTTGTTCTTGTGTTGGTTACCCAATGCTGATCTTGCTTTAGAAAGGAACAAACGCAAAAAGGAATATTACACAAAATGAAAATATACACTTTTGCTTGTGTGGGAGGAATGTGAGAGGAGAAAGGCTGTGCCAATTAAAATTAGCCCATAATAAAACAAGAGTCACAATGTTTCAGTTATAAAACAAGTACTCTTCCACATAGTCATTAAACATAGACCAGACTTCGGGTTTCTATAGCATCTTTCATCCTGATAGTCCCTTGAAGTGTTTACAAAGTAATTAGTGAGTGCAGTGCCTCTGCAGTCAAAGAGAGCAGCCATTGTGCACTCAACATTAGTTCTAGGCATTAGCATACTGAAGAAAGGAGTAATAGCCAGAACACTACGAGTTTCACATATACTTCAAAGAGATCTTTAAATTCTGCCTGGAAGGCCACAGAACAGTGACTGGTAAACAACAAAAAAGGGCTTGGTTTTGGTTTTGTTATTTTACCCAAAGGACCACATTGCCAGTATCTGAATTAGAGATGGGCTTGGGCTGCACAGCTTTGATCCAGACCTGAATGTTCTCAAAGAACATGGGATGTTCATAGCTAGGGTTTTGTCCAATCTCCTACAAGAAAAATGGTTAACTTGAATCCATGAAATTACAGGCCAGAGGTGAGAAAGCTACCTTATAACCCACATCATTATTATTTTCTCCCTCCTTTATGGACTGCTACAACTACTGTAAATAGAGAATCTAGGCCATATATAGACTAATTATATGGATTATAATATATAGATTAATTTCATAAACACCCTCATGCTTCTCTTTTGTGCGATTATTTTGAAGTGGTTTGTTCTGCACAATTACACCTTACCATGCCCTGAAAATTCTTTCAAAATGGAAAGATTTACTTGACTGCTGAGATCATGTTAGTTATAGTGACTATAATGGATAACAGGAGACTATCATTATTACAATATCAGAGACCTGCAACACATGGAATTTCTTAGTGACAGTTCCTGCTAGGGAACACACATGCATTACATGCAAACCTACCTGGCAGCAGTCCTAGAAAAAGTGACAAAGGAAATGTACTATAGAGACAGAATATAACAGAATAAGTTAGAATCATATGCATCCCAACTGGCTATAGCCCCAGAAAGGGAGCCAGGGATCTGGAACACCATTCCCTCTGCTCACTATATGCAATTCAAGCTGTCTATCAAGGCAGCTGGAGAATGTGTGTCCAGCAACGTAAGTGTCTATGCTGCAGTTAGGCACATGATAATGGGAATTTAAAGATATGATGTGATAAAGAACAATGTGATGCAATGTGCTAAAGCTAGAACCACTGAAACATAGTTCAATGCTAAATTAAGTTGAACAAATGCTGTTAAATCTGTCTCTCTAGGAAGAAATATGCCAAATGTGCCCGCTCCTACAGCATTCCAAGTGAACTGGCTTTCCTAGAACAGCTTTTTACAAGCTGTAATGAGTCATCTGTCTCCTGCTACCAGAGAGTAACAAGACATGCTGAGAAATCCTCTCTCTTCCAAAGGGCGGCAATATAGAGAAAGCATACCACATAACAGATATCTTAAATTAGTTTTCTGTTTATGAAAAATCATAACTGTATATAATGGTGATAAGGAACCAAGAGCCATTATAACTTAAACTGATTGACCACTCTGCCATAGGGAATTTCCTGCAAATTCTGGGCTTGTCACAGAGGTCTGTTATGTCTGATTGATTATGTCAATATATTTTATTTTACCTATTTGGATTTATAGAAAAAATAAAGAGGACCTGCAGAAATCTCTAGACATCCCTGACACTGTGGTGCAGAACATGCCCTTGCACCTGCTTCCATAGGGAATATCCATAGGGACCAGCACTCAAAGAAAGGAACACTACTTACCTTATAGTAACTGGAATTCTTTGAGATGTGATCCCTATGGGTATTTGCTGTGGGTGCACATGTGCTCTCTGCATCTGGAACTGGAAATGTTTCCAATAGCAGTATCCGTTGATTTGCGCCAGTGCCCTTCATGTCGTTGTGCTCTCAACTGAGGGCATAAAAGGCGACACAAACTGATTCTCCAGTTCTCACTCTACTGCAAATCTGAGAGGATCTGAGCAGAGGGGGAGGAGGACAGGACATGAATACCCATAGAGACCACACATCTTGAAGAACTCCAGTTACTGTAATGTAAGGGTACGTCTATACTTACCTCCGGTTCCGGCGGTAAGCAATCGATCTTCTGGGATTGATCCCGGAAGTGCTCGCCGTCGACGCCGGTACTCCTGCTCCGCGAGAGGAGTACGCGGAGTCGACGGGGGAGCCTGCCTGCCGCATGTGGACCCGCGGTAAGTTCAAACTAAGATACTTTGACTTCAGCTACGTTATTCATGTAGCTGAAGTTGCGTATCTTAGTTCGAAGTAGGGGATTAGTGTGGACCAGCCTTAAGTAACCTTCCTTTCTTCTATGAGTGCTGGTCCCTAAGGGTATTTCACTGTGGGTGACTCCCAAGCAGTGTTCAGTGAGGATGTGAGTGCGAGGATGTCTTCTGTATCAGTTCTCAGGAGTGCTGAACCATATGAAGCATCCCCAACTGAGTCTTGAACCAAGACATAGTTCCCAATAAATGTCTGAATGAAGCCTCAGATTAGGCCAGAGCCCCGTGTACCTCCAGGGACTGGTGTTTCCTGTCCTCTCTAGTATTATGAGGTTACCGGTAGGTGAACTGTTTGGTTCAAGTGAAAGTCAGAAGGAACTTTCTGGATAAATTTGGAATGCAACACTCAAAGATACTTTATGTCTGTGGAAGATCATATAAGGTGGGTCCGCCCTAAGGGGCCTGAGCTCACCTACTCTTCTGGCCAAGGTGATAGCTGTTAGGAAGACAACCTTCACTGATAAGTGCAAGAGGAAGCAGGAGGCTAAGTGTTCAACTAGCAGGTTCATAAGTGCTGGCAGTACAAGGTTCAAATCTCAAGCAGGAGTAGATCTTGATACTGACAGGAACATTCTGACAGTGCCTTTTTAGAACTTTACTGTGGGGCAGGGGTGAGGGAGAAAAATGAGTTCTCCACCAGAGGATGAAATATGCTAATGTACCTATAATGAACTGATGGGTAGGCCCGTTGACTTCAAGGAGAGGAGACAGTACAAGATAAGAGGAATCCGGGACTCCTTAGGAAGCAATGATGCTTTTGTCAGATGAAGAACCTATTCCATTTGGCAACATAAAACTTTCTTGTAGAATTTCTTGCTATTGAGAAGGATGTATTGGACCTCCTCTGATCATGATCTCTCGTAAGTCTCTTGCCCCGGCAAAAACCAGGCTGCCAGGTGGGGATGGTTGGTTTTGTCTCCATTCTTTGACAGCAGGTCCAGAAATGGCTGTAGGTGAATGCACAGGAAGGAGGTCAGCTGCAGAGCCATGGCGAATCAGAACTGTTGCAGCCACCATGGTGCTATTAAGATCATTGTTGCCTTGTCCCACTTGATTGCTCAGAGGATCTGAGGCAGGAGAGGGATGGGACAGAACGCATACATC
Organism: Trachemys scripta elegans; assembly: GCF_013100865.1. NCBI lineage: Eukaryota > Metazoa > Chordata > Testudines > Emydidae > Trachemys > Trachemys scripta. Next base: position 53,673,588 of record NC_048302.1, read on the forward strand.
AATGGTTCTGACCATTGCACTAGAAAGGTTGTGTCCCTGACTGGATTGTGGGAGCAGTTTCTATACTTCCTTAATGAGTCTGTGATGGAGTGGCATTTTTTATGGTGGGAGTGGGTTTGGAGGAAGTAAATTAACATATGAATTGAGGTATATAAAGCAAAGTTTCTATCTTGTCCCATTACTGGAGCTGATGGTCACCTCATTCATGACTATTTTTTTCAGTTACAGTTTCAGCTCTGCCACACCCCTGATGTCAAGTAATCCATTCAGTTCTTCTTCGAGTGCTGATCCCTAAAAATTTAATGGCTGGCTTGAAAAATAGTTTTAAAAGGAAGAGATTTACACTGTGAGGTACTCCATTTTGAAGAACATGAAACCTACGCAGTCTGAATGGTTTACTTATCACATTAAAGATATAGTGCTAAAGCTGTGAGATTTTTGAACTATAGCTGCAGGAAAAAAGTAAGCAATCCAGGAGGAATGGCGAGAGAGAAAAGAAGGGTATATATTATGAAAAATGTGACTCCATCACAGATTCGATCAGATAACTGCACAGTTTAATTAATGGTCTTGTACTTGTATAAGTGTCTTTGTTACACAATTTATCATAGGTTTCAGAGTAGCAGCCGCGTTAGTCTGTATCCGCAAAAAGAACAGGAGTACTTGTGGCACCTTAGAGATTAACAAATTTATTAGAGCATAAGCTTTCGTGGGCTACTGCATCCGAAGAAGTGGGCAGTAGCCCACGAAAGCTTATGCTCTAATAAATTTGTTAATCTCTAAGGTGTTACAATTGATCATAGTTGCACCAGTGTAAATCTGGGGTAAATCCATTGACTTCATATGTCAAGTTGTCCGATTTGAATAGAGTTATAATTGACATAAGGACAAATGGATGGAACTATCAGAATCCAAATTCCTCCAGAATATGATTTGATTTTTAACTAAAAAACAAATATAGTTTCAATACTGGTAAAAACAGAAAAATTTAAATTGATTAAATGTAGGACCAATGGACACTAATATAGAGGAAGTAAGGTCAATAAGGAGACAAAGGCCATTAGAGAACAAGTGTAGAAGGTTACTGACGGTGAGACAGATACATTTTCCAGGAATGAGTTGGGAATTCATTATTTAATTTATTTATTTATTTGATAGTTTAGGGCAAATTTAGCCATGGCACAAATGACCAAAACTCAAGTAATTAGAATTACTGGAAAAAGCTGAGATAGATTTTTTTTTTTTTTTTGAATTTTGGGATGCAATTTATCTAATCTAGCTAGGTATTTATACCATATTCAACACCATGGTTTCCACCTCACAAGTATTTCCAAAAAGGGTGGGGGCAATAAACAAGGGGGTCCCAATATTTAAGAATGGATGAGGGAAGATGTAGGTCACTAGACTTCAACTGTGATGTATGGATGATAAAATAATGCATATTTAATTGAACTAGAAATGGGTGATAAAATAGTAATAAAATAATGTATATTTCAGAACTACTCATAGATAAAGACTGTGCCTCAAAAACCGTAGTTGAATTTTGACTATATTGCTGAACTGATTGGAAAAGCTGAAACTGTGGAAATCACTTATCTGTATTTAAAAAGAGCAATTTGATTTACAGAATGAGACAGCAAGGTAGTGGAGAACTATTAAAATAGATTAAAAATTGGCTAAGGGTCAAGAAAGCCAACAGAAGATTAACATTTTAATCCATCTAGAGAAAGACCTAGGAATACAGTTCCATACAGAACTACACTATACTTCTTTTCAATGGAAGTCAATCTCAAAAGGTATGAGACAGAGATGTCCTCTTCTTCCCATTTGCTCATTCTGAATAACTTCATATCTTCTTCGTAACTTGTTAGGCAAATCAGTGATTTTTTTTAAAAGTTATAATTTCTGAATTGTTTCACGTCCAAGTGCTCTTCTCTGAGATCTTGTCCTGTTCCACTCGTGAATGAAGGAAGTGAACCACTGGCTAGATAAGTGGTGTAGCGTAAAGGGGTTTGGTTTTGTGGAACATTGGTCCACCTTCTGTGAGGAGAGGGGGCTTGTAGTGAGGTGGAATGGCCTCTCACTGAGCCAGAAGGGGAGGGACCACTCTCTGATCCCTGCTGGGCAGAGTCAGGCCGAGCTCGCCCCTCCCGCTGGAAGCTAAGAGCCGGGACAGGAAATATAAAAGGCAGAGCCTCTAACTCAGTTGAGTCTAAGTCAGAGAAGGGAGCAGACATCTCCAGGCCGCTGCAGATCCCTGGAGTGAACCTGCACTGTGCCATGCCCTGCTCCTAGAGGAGACTGACCCAGTGAGGGTGAAGAGCTGCCAGGACTGCCGCTTGCCGTGTACCCTGAAGGGACGACCCCAAGCCACAGGTACATTACGGTGGAAGAGTCGGAAGTAGCCCAGGGACAGCTGACCGTAGGTAGGCTGTGTTATGGTAGGATCCCCACTGACCCAGTGATGGAACCTTCCACCACTGTTATGGCCCTGAGCTGGGACCCGGTAGAGTAGGGTGGGCCCACATCCCAACCTCCTGCTACCAACCCCACCCCTGGGATGGCAGCCTCCTCACCTTAGGCCAAGGGGCCTGCGTTTGTCTGCTCTCTACCTGAGCCACGATGTCAGATGATAGACTGCCTACTGCTCTGCCCTGCATAAAAGGGTCAGAGACCCCTGGCCCTCTATACCTCAGGGGGGGAGGGATAGCTCAGTGGTTTGAGCATTGGCCTGCTAAACCCAGGGTTGTGAGTTCAATCCTTGAGGGGGCCACTTAGGGATCTGGGGCAAAATCAGTACTTGGTCCTGCTAGTGAAGGCAGGGGGCTGGAGTCGATGACCTTTCAAGGTCCCTTCTAGTTCTAGGAGATGGGATAGCTCCATTTATTTATTACTGTTGGTTCTCTGCCCTGACTGAGGGCCTGAGTCTTAAAACTACTTGCTGACTCTGTCCTGCCTAGGGACCTGAGACCGAAGACTGTTTACTTCCCCTGATCTGCCTGAGGGCCTGGGCTCCTTAAGACTGCTGGATTGTGCTGTTCTGCCTCAGGGCCGGAGCTCTAATCACTGATAGGAAGCAGCGCCCCAGAGACATAGTGAAGAGGGGGAGGAGCCACTGCTAACCCACTACAGGCTTGGATAGTTTGTTTGGCCTCCACCTCAGAAGAAGGGGAACCAAACTCCTCAGAGACAGGCTGTCTAGAAGTAGTCAAAAGGTGTTAAACTAATAGCAAAGGGTAAGGTAAAAAAGAGGAAAGATCTGAACACTCCACACAAAACTGAGATTTTGAAAACAAAATTAATCAAGGAACCAAAGGACACGAAGAGAAAAAAAATCTTGAATTGCCTGTACACTAATGCTAGGAGTCTGGGGAACAAACAGAGGAATTGGAGTCAAGTATCAGAGGGGTAGCCGTGTTAGTCTGAATCTGTAAAAAGCAACAGAGGGTCCTGTGGCACCTTTAAGACTAACAGAAGTATTGGGAGCATAAGCTTTCGTAGGTAAGAACCTCACTTCTTCAGATGCCAGAGGAATTGGAATAGCTCATTTATGAGAATAAATTCAACCGAGTTGATATTACTGAAATGTGGTGGGACAGTTCACACTACTGGAATGTTAAAATCAATGGTTATAACCTATTTAGGAAGGATCGAGTGGGCAAAAGGGGAAAGGGAATAGAACTCTGTCAAAAATGGCATTACCTGTTCCAAACTCAGAAGAAAATGATCTTGAATGCTTATGGATCAATGTCCTAACCAATAAGACGCAAGATGGGGTATTAGTTGGTGTCTGTTACAGATCACCATATCATGCTAGGGAAAAGGATAACAGCATCTTTACGCACTTAACTATAAGGTGTAGGGGGGAAAAATTGGTGGAATCAAGTGCCATATGGAGGTTTACCAATACTAAAACATCCTTGGAATTTCTAAAGGCCATAGATGCAATTTCCTAACTCTAAGTGTAGCAATCAACACAGGGGAATTCTTTATTAGACTGTGTCTTAACAGAGAGGAACCTATCACAGAACTGAAAATTAATGGTAGATTAGGTACACGTGATCATGACCAGGGCCAACGAGGAGGGGCGGGGGGGAAAGCTGGTACAAATTACCAGGGCCCGGCAGTCCGGAAGGTGGCCTGGGGCCCGGCTTCCCCCACATCTCGTCGGCCCTGTTTAGCTGGTCCGCCCTTGCTGGAGGGCCTGAAAAAATTTTTTCACCGGGGCCCGAACCAGCTCTCAGAGGCCCTGATCATGACTTGATCACATTTATAATGTACAAGCTGAATATACACACACCCATGCACACATATATACACACACCCACACCTGGTGCTTTAATAGTACCAATTTCACAAAAGTGAAAACAATTAGGAGCCAAATCAGCTGGGAGGAAAAATTTAATCAGAAAAATGTGAATGATAATTGGGAATCATTGAAGAACACCTTACTAGATACCCCAAAAGCCACAATCAAGGAAGAAGGCCATATGGGTTAAAAAACTAAGTGAAGGCAGCTATACAAAATAGAAAAATAATATTTACCAAATGGAAGGAAGGGGAAATTGATAGTAATGAACATAAACTGAAAGTTGGTAATTGTAGAAAACTGACAAGGAAAGCAAAAAGACCCACGGAAAAAATGTGTGGCCAGCAGAATTGAGGACAGTGAGGAGTTTTTAAAATACTTTAAGAACAGAAAGAATCCTGACAATGTTATTGGTCCAATACTCAATGGAAATGGTAAAATTATCAATAATATTGCAGAAAAGGCAGAAGTGTTCAATACATTTTTCTGTTCTATATTGGGGGGGAAAATACGACAGTCTCCTCATATGGTGATAAAGCTCTTTCCATTTCACTAGTGTCTCTGGAGGATGTTAAACAGAAGCTGCTAAAGCTAGACATTTTTACATCAGCAGCTCCAAACAATAGTTTTAAAAGAACTGGCTGAGGAGCTTGCTGGACCGTTAATGTTGATTTTTAATAAGTCTTGGAGCACTGGGGAAGTTCCAGAAGACTGAAAGAAAGCTAATGTTGTGCCAATTTTCAAAATGGGTAAATGAGATGACCTGGGTAATTATATGCCTGTCAACCTGACATCAATCCCAGGCAAGATAATGAAGAGGCTGATAAGAGGCTCAATGACTCAATTAATAAACAGCTAAAGGAGAACAATGTAATTAATGCATATCAACATGAGTTTATGGAAAATAGTTCCTGTCAAGCTAACTTGATTTTTTTGTTTGTTTGTTTTTTGGCTGAGATTACAAGTTTGGTTGATAAAGGCGTTAGTGTTACTAGACTTCTGCATGGCATCTGACTTTGTACCACATGACATTTTGATTAAAAAACTAGAAAAATAAAATTAACACAGCACACACATTACATGGATTAAAATCTAGCTAACTGATGGGTCTCAAAATGTAATTGCAATGGTGAATCGTCATCAAATGGATATGTTTCTAGTGGGGTCCCAAAGGAATCTGGTCTTGGCCCTGTGCTATTTAAAATAAATAAAATCATCACTGATAAAATCTGCAAATGACACAAAAATTGGGGGAGTGGTAAATAATGAAGAGGACGGAGCGATAATGGTTCAGGGAAATCTGGATTACTTGGTAAACAGGGCCCAAATAAACAATATGTGTTTTAATACAGCTAAATGTAAATGTACATATCTAGGAAAAAAGAACATAGGCCATACTTACAGAATGGGGGCTCTGTTTTGGGGGAAGCAGTGACTCTGTAAAAGATTTGTGGATTGCGGTAGATAATCACTGAAACATGAACTCCCAATATAATGCTGTGGCCAAATGATGCATAAACAAGGGAATCTTGAGACTAGTAGAGAGATTATTTTACCTCTGTATTTGGCACTCGTGCGACCTCTGCTAGAATCCTCTGTTCAGTTCTAGTGCCCATAATTCAAGAAGAATGTTGATACATTGGAGAGGGTTCACAGAAGAGCCACAAGAATGTTTAAAGGGTTAGAAAATATGCTTTACAGTGACAGACTCAAAGAGCTCATTTTATTTAGTTTAACAAAGAGGAAGTGGCATGACTTGCTTACAAACAAAGACATGACTTGCTTACAGTCTAAGTATCTTCATGGGGAACAAATATTTAATAGTGGGTTCTTTAATCTAGCAGAGAAATGTAAAACACTATCCAATTACTGGAAGTTGAAGCTAGACAAATTCAGGCTGGAAATAAAGCAAACTTTTTTTTTTTTTTTTTTTTTGGTCACCGAGAACAATTAACTACTGGAATAATTTACCAAGAGTTGTAGTGGAGTCTCCATCATGGACCATTTTAAAATCAAAATTGGACGTATTTCTAAATGATATACTCTATGAATAATTTAGGGAAGTTCAGAGGCTTGTGTTATAAATTATCACAATGGTCCTTTCTGATCCTGGAATCTATGAATGTCTGCATCTTTCACAGTTATATAAATATCAAGACTCAGTGACATAGAAGAGTTTAATTGAGAACTGAGTTTCATCCTCCTCCCACCTATTACTCTTCTCATTTCCAAATCAAGTACAGTGGAATCTGTTTACAATTCTCTGTTTATTGTTAAATAAAATGAGATTCTCTCTCAGATAGGTTCAATGAATTGCAATGTGAAAAGTGGAGTCTCTCTACAGTGATTCTATGCAACACATAGAGTGGTTTTTTGGTTTTCTTAAAATTTATTTTGTGTGTGACTAGTACTAATTTTTGTGAAAACTGTGTGTGATATTGGATTGATAGCTCTTAACAATAAAGTTCTCAATGTACACAGAACAGTTGCGGATGACAGGTCATTATTTTCTTTACCAAAAATGATTTTATTTGGCTGATACCAACACCACAGGAAGAGATGGGAAATTACATCAGAATGTTCAATAAACAAAGGGAAAAGGAGAAGAAAAAAAGTCCTGTAAATGTATCAAATATTAGAATATAAGAATAGCCATACTGGATCAAACCAATCATCCACCTCAGCCAGTATCCTGTCTTCCAACAGTGGCCAGTGTCAGATGTGTCACAGGAATGAACAGAACAGGGGCAATTATCAAGTAATCCATCCCCCGTTGTTCAGTCCTGGCTTCTGGATGCACAGAACAGGAGGTTGCATCCCTGACCATCCTGGCTAATAGGCACTGATGGATCTATTCTCCATGAACTCATCTAATTCTTTTTTTAACCCAGTTATAATGTTTGGTCTTCACAACACCCCCTGGCAACAAGTTCCATGGGTTGACTGTATGTTGGGTAGAGAAATATTTCCTTATGTTTGTTTTAAACATGGTGACTATTAGTTTCATTGGGTGACCCCTTGTGGTATGTGATGGGGTAAATAACACTTCCCTATTCACTTTCCCCACACCATTCATAATTTTATAGACCTCCATCATATCCCCCTTTAGTCATCTTTTCTCTGAGCTGAACAGTACCAGTCTTTTTAATCTTTCTTTATATAGAATTTGTTCCATGCCATACTAATAATTTTTGTTGACCTTCTCTGTACCTTTTCCAACTTTAATATATCTTTTTTGAGATGGTGTATTCAAGGTGTGCATGTACCACGGATTTGTATATTGACATTATAATATTTTCTGTCTTATTATCTGTCTCTTTCCTAATGGTTCCCAACACAGTTAGCTTTTTTGACGTCTGCTGCATGCTGAGTACATGTTTTCAGAGAACTATCCATGATGACTCCAAGATCTCTTTCTTGAGTGGTAACAGCTAATTTAGACCCAATCATTTTATATGTATAGTTGGGATTATTTTTCCCACTGAGCATTACTTTGCACTTATCAACATTGAATTTTATCTCCATTTTGTTGCCCAATCACCCAGTATTGAGAGATCCCTTTGTAATTTTTTGCAGTCAGCTTTGGACTTAACTATCTTGAGTAATTTTGTATGCCACAAATTTTGCCATCTCACTATTCACTCCCCTTTCCAGATAATTTATGAATATGTTGAACAGCACAGGTCCCAGTAAAGATCCTTGAGGGACCCCACTTTTTACCTCTTTCCATTGTGAAAAATGACCATTTATTCATACCCTTTGTTTCCTATTTTTTAACCAGTTACTAATTCATAAGAGGACCTTCCCTCTTATCCCATGACTGCATATTTTGCTCAAGAACCTTTGGTTTGGGGCCTTCTCAAAGACTATTTAGTTTAGGTATTACTTCTAAAGGATACTACATTTCCCGCTCAAAATAATGACTCATCACAAATTATTAGCATGTTGACTGGGTTGCAGTTCAGAGAGCTATTGCAATTTCAGTCTTATTTCCTTGGTTGCCCAGCCAATCACATATTTTCTTTCATGTGATGTGGCTGCTGGTCTTTCTTCTCTGATGTTAATTCATTTCACTATTAATTCGCAGGGCTTGCCCACATGAACATTTAGTTTGTGGAAAGCTTGGGTGTAAACCTACCCCACGTTAGCCTGCCGCAACTAAGTATCCACGTGGACCCTGCTTCTGCCAACTAAGGGTATGTCTACACAGCATTTTAGAGTGAGCATCCCAGCCCAGGTCAAGAAACTTAGCCCTGGTCTACACTGGGGGGGGGAAGAGGAGGACGATCTAAGTTACACAACTTCAGCTACGTGAATAACATAGCTGAAGTCAGCATACTTAGATTGACTTACTGTGGTGTCTTCACTGCAGTGAGTCAACTGCGGCCGCTCCCTGGTTGACTCTGCCTGCGCCTCTCGCGGCGCTGGAGTACAGGAGTCGATAGGAGAGCGCTCGGGGGTCGATTTATCACATCTAGACTAGACACGATAAATCGATCCCCGCTGGATCGATCACTGCCCGCCGATCCGGCGGGTAGTGTAGACATACCCTTAGGCTAGTGGGAATTGTATTACTGCCCTAAAAAAAGCTATATAGGCAGTGCTTGTAAGTTATACCTCAGTGCACTGCTGTCTCCTGTGCACTGCAGAATAACAGGCGCTGCAACTCCTTGCCACACTCACTTCACAATACATAGAGCATAGCAAGGTGGTGGCGGCAAGCAGGTGCAGGGTACCCAGTTGTCGCTCCGCTGACCCCCACAGGCAGGTGGAGGAGAGCTGATCCAATCTGAGAGGGTCCGGTTGTTTTCACACCTGACACAACCTGGACCTTAACTGTTGTAGTTGGTCTGTGGGAGTTCATTCCACAGACTCAGACCAACCTTCAAGAAAACTGTCTTCAGCACAGACTTGGATATAAATGGTTTAAACAGTTCCTTCCATGTGTATTTTACTTATCTGTATTAGATTTAATCTGCACTCACATTGCCTAATTGCCGAGTTTTCTTAGATCCTTCTGGATTTCCTCACAATCCTTCTGAGTCTTGACTAACCTAAATAATGTTGTGTTCTCAGCAAGTTTCATTATCCAGTTACTCTTCCAACTCATTAATATATGGCAGCCTTGTTTGTAAGTACTTCTTTTTACTAGAGCATCTCTTTCCATACTAATTAGCCATTTTTACTCCTTGTACCCTATCTCTTGATCATCTTCTACTCCATGAAATGACTCTATTCCTCACTCTATAGTAGCAAGCTTTCTTAGATCTATCTTCAGAGGGACTTTATCCAAAGCTTTTTGAAAACACACTGAAACACATACAGCAGCAGTTCTCAACTGGGGATCCGGGGACCTCTGGAGGGCTGCAAGCAGGTTTCAGGGGGTTCACCAAGCAGGCATGGAGTTAGACTCAATGGGGCCCAGGGCAGAAAGCCCAAGCCTGAGCCCCGTCGTGTGTGGATGAAGCCAAAGTCTGAGCAACTTAGCTTTACAAGGCATCCTGTGGCATAGGGCCCTGAGCAACTGCCCTGCTTGCTACCCTCTAATGCCGGCCCAGATTTTTATATGCAGAAAAACAGTTGTTGTGATACAGGTGGATCCTGGAGTTTTTGTAGCATGGGGTGGGCTCAGAGAGAAAAAGGTAGAGAACCTCTGACGTACTGGACACAACTCTTATTAGGCAACATCCTATCTTAAGAGACCAACCTAAAGTATTCCCAAAATACTGAGTACAATTCTGATCTGTCATTAGAATACCTTATTTAATCGGTCAATTTGTCCATTTCTTGAGTGGTTGCTTAAAACAGGTTTTGTTTAGAAGGAAGTTCCTGAGGGTAGATTTGACAATTTCCACCAGAAACAGAGGAGGACTAGGACCTTCTACTAACAGAGAATGAATTCTCAGCTCTCTGAGATTATACATTATATATAATTATTATTTTTATTTTTTTTAAATCACCACCACAATGCTACTGTAAAACTATTTTATCACTTCGGTTCCAAACCTCACTTATCAAAGGGTTATTATTCTCTTGTGAAAAGTGATGAAAAATCTCATAAGAAAGAGTTGTTCCAAAAGTATGAAGTAAACAATGAAAAGGAAACCAGTATTTATGCATACTTATCCATACAAATTACATATTGATCCAACATATAGTCTCCTTACAATATGACCAGTAAACAATATGCACTATCTAACCAATATATTATATATAAATAACTAAATAAGTAGCACTTATATGCTACATGTAAATGGTAACAATAAGGGACAAACAAATAGTTAAAAATGATTCCTAAGCAATCACCCTCTGGATAACAACTTTTTTTTTGACTATTCAAACTTATCTGATACAAAAACATACACTATAGTTCCAATTACCTCAGTTAAAACACCAACTCTTGAGAATAATCATAATTTCATTGCAATAATTCTGATAATGTAAATCAAGATTTCATGCTGAGGGATGATGCTTCTGGTATGGTACAAGAGTGTTGGCTCTACAGGCTACGTCTTCTGCAGTTCTGAGCACGTCTTGAAAGCTGCTGAGAGTTCCTATCTCCTAATGGGTAGTGACAACACTCAGCACGCTGTAGGAGGTGCTTACCACCTTTCAGGATAGGGTCCTAAATGAATGATATGGGTAAGAGAATTGTATTGGAAAGCTGAGCCGTTCAGGCACGTGAACTGCATATTTGGAAATTACAGGGAGTTTTCCTGTATTTTATGAGTTGGAAGGGTGGGCTTGGCCACCAATGAGGGAGCCAGAGGGCAATAATTATTTCTTATCAGACAGCTTTATACTTCCCTTAAATATAGGATGTGAAAAGAAATACACTCAATTTATAATATTGAGGTACATCCTTTTTAGGTTCTGGCTTTGGGGGTTCTGGCTTTGGGGTTTTTTTTAGAGACAGTTATTTAAAGACTAACAACATAAGTGCTCAGGCAATTATGAAGAAACTTATCTTAGTCTATTTTTTTCTTTTTAAAAATATTCTTTTTTGGGGTGGCTGAGTTTGTTTTTACACAGCAAACTAAGTTGTATTAAGGGGAGATATAGATGTTTAATGTACTGAGTAAATATAGTACAGACAGTACTATATCTAGGATATCTAGTAAATAGGTCTTTTTATGCTAAACAAATTAAAAGTAATTAAATAGAAAAAAGGCCATACCTGGTGCTGATATCCTTCCATGAAGAGCAGTTTCATTGGGCAGGAGATCTTTTGAGTTGGAAGTGAATGGCGATTGTCTAAATGTATCTTCAGAAAAGAAAGGGCTGAGGGGGAAAAATATTTCTTTTAGTAAACAAAACACTGCCTAGCTAAAGAAGTAAGTGTGACACCTGATCCTAATACTTTTATAATTCATGTTCAATTACGTTTTTTTGGTGTACAAGACTCCTACTGAAACAGATGCAGTATATGATGCTGCGTACAGTGATCTTACTTCAGTGGCACCCCTACATCAAATTTCCTATTAAAGTGAAAACTGTGTCTCTAAAATGCTTCAGGATAATTTACTGACAACCCAACATCAAGCTATGTATCAGTAACTAAGAATTGATTTTTTTGTTTTTTGTTTTAATTTGTACTCTTCTGTCCAATCTGAACTTTTTTGTGGGCCGGGAGGAAGGAGCAGGATTGTTTTGATTACATCTCTTAATGAGAGCATTTAACCATCTAACCAGTTAAGATAATTAGGAATGGAGTTCTAAGTAAGTCATGAAATACCCTGTCTGGTTCTCTTTTGACGTGGTATTCTGCAACTTAGCTAAAGTTTAGTTGGCTTTCCTCTTATAATTCCCTATCCTGGACAGTATTATAAAATAATCAAATGTAGGAGCAGGAAAAAATTGTTATAACTGACCAAAATGATGCCTTCTCAAAGACTGCAGAATACAAACACTATTTTGAATTGACTTATATCTGACTTTGAAAATATACTTTCTTTATTAACTGTAATAGTTAATAAGTTAGTTTTGATACTGATTGTCATATGTCATAGAGCAGTTTTGTTTTGCATTCAACTAAAGACATGAACAGAAACAAGACTTGCCTACAATACATTACACCAAAATTAAAATAGAAAAGAATAGTCTATTTGTTGGAAAGTCATTCTTTTCCCCTTGCATGTTAAATATGATTTCACCCAGAACAAAATGAAAATTACATTTAAACCTGATATCTGCTAAATTGAGAATGTATAATAGATAGGGACAACTGTATTTTAAAAGGCATCATGAGGCAGGATGGAGGAAGTGATTTTTTCCTGAATAGGATTAACCACATCTGCATTCTACCATCACAAGTAATTAGTAATTATTACAGAACAAACCCACCATACTTTGGGAGAGGGGGAGTTTGGGGATAGCTAAACATTTTCATAGAGTTGATTTGGCCATCTTAAAAAAAATTGATTAAATAGAAATTGTAAAGAAACACATTGCTTCTGTAAAGAACTGGGAACCTTTTCAGGCCAAGGAACAAAGTATTGGGTTTTATGAAGTGTTACACTGCGAGGAGTCCAGACTCAGAGCATATGTGCCAGCAGCATGCCCAAGCAAGTTAATCCTGCTAGTCTGGATAAAATAATTGTCAGTCTGAAGACTGACACAGACATACATCTCCTGTCATAATCTTCCCCTATAGAGAGAGGACAATGTGATTTCTACTGATGTGGTCTGAGTGAGAGGCTTGCATTCACAGTGAAAGGTTATTTGCCGTTGGGAAGCTCACTGATAATTACAGTTAAACTGATCTAGTTAACCTTTCTCTACTTTCCCCATTCACTCTCTACTCTCCTTATTGTACTACGTGGACATTATCCAGACAGAAGTCAAAGAAATCTAGTACTCATAGCTGCCAAATTTTGAGCTGCTCCACATCACATTTAATCAGCTAATTTTTATATTTACTAAGGCTGTCAAGCGATTAAAAAAATTAATTGCTATTAATTGCGCTGTTAAACAATAACTAGAATACTATTTATATAAATATTTTTGGATGTTTTCCACATTTTCAAATATATTCAATTACAACACAGAATACAAAGTGTACAGAGCTCACTTTATATTTATTTTTATTATAAATATTTGCACTGTAAAGATAAAAGAAATATTATTTTTCAGTTCACTTAATACAAGTATAGTAGTGCAATCTCTTTATCATGAAAATGGAACTTACAAGTGTAGAATTATGTACAAAAAATAAACTGCATTCAAATATAAAATAATGTAAAATTTTAGAGCCTACGAGTCCACTCAGTCCTACTTTCTGTTCAGCCAATTGCTCAGACAAACAAGTTGTTTACATTTGCAGTAGATAATGCGGCCCACTTCTTCAGTGTCACCTGAAAGTGAAAACAGGAACTCTCATGGCACTGCGGTAGCCGGTGTTGCAAGGTATTTATGTGCCAGATGCGGTAAAGATTCATATGTCCCTTCATGGTTCAACCACCATTCCAAAGGACATGAATCTATGCTGATGACAGGTTTTGCTCAATAACGATCCAAAGCAGTGCAGACCAACGCATGTTCACTTTCATTATCTGAGTCAAATGCCACCAGCAGAAGGTTGATTTTCTTTTTTGGCGGTTCGGGTGCTGTTGTTCCCGCATCGGAGTGTTGCTCTTTTAAGACTTCTGAAAGCATGTTCCACATCCCATCCTGATCAGATTTTGGAAGGCACTTCAGATTCATAAACCTTGGGTCAAGTGCTGTAGCTATCTTTAGAAATCTCACATTGGTACCTTCTTTGTGTTTTGACAAATCTGCAGTGAAAGTGTTCTTAAAATGAACAACATGCTGGGTCATCATCCGAGACTGCTATAACATGAAATATAAGGCAGAATGCGGGTAAAACACAGAGTAGGAGACATACAATTCTCCCTCAAGGAATTCAGTCACAAATTTAATTAATGCATTATTTATTAACAAGCGTCATCAGCATGGAAGCATGTCCTCTGGAATGGTGGCCAAAGCATGAAGGGGCATACGAATGTTTAGCAGATCTGGAATGTAAATACCTTGCAATGCCGGCTACAAAAGTGCCACGAGAACCATCTGTTCTCACTTTCACGTGACATTGTAATTAAGAAGCGAGCAGCATTATCTCCTGTAAATGTAAACAAACTTGTTTGTCTTAGCGATTGGATGAACAAGAAGTAGGACTGAGTGGACTTGTAGGCTCTACAGTTTTACAGTAACTCCTCACTTAACGTCATCTCAGTTAATGTTGTTTTGTTGTTATGTTGCTGATCAATTAGAGAACATGCTTGTTTAAAGTTGCACAATGCTCCCTTATAACGTGTTTAGCAGCCGCTTGCTTTGTCCATTGCTTGCAGAAAGAGCAGCCCGTTGGAGCTAGCTGGTCGGGGCTTGGAACCAGGGGGGCCAGCAGGCCCCCTATCAGCTCCCCTAAGTTCCCCGTGCAGCAGCCGCCCAGCAGGCTATCAATTATCAATTGCCGGCAGTTCAGCTGTCTCTCACCCCACTGCCGTGTGCTGCTCCTGCCCTCTGCCTTGGAGCTGCTCCCGGGAGCCTCCTGCTTGCTGTGCGGGGGGGGGGAGAGAGGGGCAGAAGGGTGCTAATGTCAGGGTGTCCCCCTCTCCTCACTCCTGCCCCCCGCTTCTGTATACCATCTCCACAGAGCAGGGGGAAGGGACACGACAGGGCTCAGGACGGAGGGAGTTTGCTGGCAGCAGCTGCTGTCTCAACTTGTTGATCTACTTAAAAAGGCAATGTACTTAGAGTGCGGTTGGCATACTTAAAGGGGCAATGCGCATCCCTCTCTCTCATACACACGGTGTGTGTGTGTCTATCTCGCGAAAAAATTTCCCTGGAACCTAACCCCCCTTATTTACATTAATTCTTCTGGGGAAATTGAATTGCTTAACACCGTTTCACTTAAAGTAGCAATTTTCAGGAACATAACTACAATGTTAAGCGAGGAGTTACTGTACATTGTTTTTGAGTGCAGTTATGTAACCAAAAAAAATATTTACATTTGTAAGTTGCGCTTTCATGATAAAAACATTGCACTACATTACTTGTATGAGGTGAACTGAAAAATACTATTTCTTTTGTTTATCATTTTTACAGTGCAAATATTTGTAATAAAAATAAAGTGAGTACTGTACACTCTGTTTTCTGTGTTGTAATTGAAATCACCATATTTGGAAATGTAGAAAAACATCCAAAATAGAATACCAATTGAAATTTATTAAATATTGTTTAACAGTGTGATTAGAGCTGCGATTAATTGCAATTAATTTTAATCGATCAATTTTTGAGTTAATCACATTAGTTAACTGTGATTAATCGACAACCCTAATATTTACAAATAATTTGCATGTAACCATAAACATAAGCTTATGGTCATCACTAAGCAGTAGCTGAAGTAGCGCATGGAGCTGCACAAAACTTGACAGCTGAGGCATGTGCACATGCAGCCCACTAAACAGTGTATATTACTGTTCCCCTCTGTGCCGTAGTCTTAGACAATGTGAGTCTGTTACAGCTATCTTTAGCTCAACCTCAGAGCTTTTAACTCTGTAGGTCCCCTGTTAAACCTCCAGGGTGCTGGCCAAGATGGTGGCCATCACACAAGCAGGGGCACATATAGGAATCAAAGGGCTGTGAGCCTCAGATGCCCAGGACAAGCTATACTTTGTCCAGAGAAAGTAATCCACTGGTAGTAAATATTGTGAGCCCTCCCTTCACCTTATCCACAAAGAATGAATCTGTTATAGCTTCCAGTTATAAAGACTGGCTCTTTTGTTTCAAGCTCTGGTTTCAAGCCACTGGTTCAATCCCCAATGTACTGGTCAAGATGGCAGCCGTCATATGTGCTGAGGATGTCTGGGGTGCTAGGTAGATGGGTGGGTGCTGGAAGTTGTCTTGATGCTAGGGTGTTTAGGATGGGTGGGTGCAGGAGGCCATCTGCAGGTCTGAAGAGTAGCTAAGTGCTGGTGAGTGGGGTATGCTTTGGCAGAGGTGGCCATGGGGAGGCTGAGGGAAGGTGCTTGTAGATATCTGAAAGAAACTGACGGGGACTTAGTGTGGGTATTGGTTGTGACTGGATGGTGGGGGAAGCTGGCTGAGGATGGGTGGAAGTGTATGGGGATGTTACTGGAAGGGAGTAGCCAGAGGCTGAGAGTGGATGAGTGAAGGGGAAGCTGTGTGGTTTTGTCTGGAGGATGACGGGAGGAAAGCTGGGGAAGTCTGGAGTCTGTAATGGGCCCCTCAACTTCTGTCTCTGCCACTGCCTCCTCTGCTTGCTCTTGCTGCTGCTGCCGCCGTCACCACCTCCTCCTGACTGCTCCTACCCTGCTCAGATCCAGCAGGGGGAGCAGCAAAGGAAGGCAGAGAAGCTGCCTGTTCAGCAGGCACTACAGCAGCCCCTGGTGAACAGCAGCAGCAATTACAGGTCATTCCGGCAGCCCAGCTAAATGCATGGCATGCGTCAGGGCTGCCAAAGATGTTTCATGCAAGATGCGTAAACTGTGCAGTCTTGAGTATTAATTGTAAGCTCAACTGATAAGAATCAGGAGCACTAGAACACTTTACTTGGGTCATACTAGCCCTTACTTGGTGGTGACTAATCAACATTTTAAAATTTTTATTATGTACATTACAGTAGTGCCTAAAATGTGTTAGGTGTTTGTAACGGTGTTGGAACCCACCTCTCGCGAGTGCCCCCTTCTGGTTGAGTGTGTCTGTATTCTTTAGTTCTGGTGACCCCTTTCGGTGGTTCTCAGGCAGGTCTTCAGTGACTCAGCGCTCTGGCCGAATCACTGTCTGCATGTTAAACAGCACAAATCCCTTCCGGTGTATACGGTTACCCACCGGTGCCTATTTCAGTGCCCCTCTGGTGGTGTCTCTCTCTCTAGCCCTTCCTGGGCTTTGGTCTTTAAGTAGTCCAGCCCTGGTATGTGGCTGTATCCCCAGGGCTTCCTGTAGCCCTCCCCAGGCCCTAGCAACCAGCCAGGACCTCCCTCAATGCTTCCCCAGTCCCTGCTAGCAAACCGTATGGGGCCCTGCTGCTCTTCCAGGCAGCCAGGCCTACAGTCCTTTCTTCTCCTGCTCCAAGCAGCAAATAACTACAGGCAGTCCTCAACTTTACGACGTTAAACTTACAACGAATGGCACTTATGACATTTATAAATTGTCATCATGTTTCGACTTTATGATGTCGGTTTCGACTTTACAGCGCTCGATCCGACATTGTTCCTATGGAAAATTTGAGTTATGACGTTTTCAACTTAATATTCAGGAACCAATTGTGTCGTAAGTCCGAGGACTGCCTGTACTGCTGTGCAGCTCCTTTCATATAGTCCTCCTGGGCCCTGATTGGCTGCTTCGCCTGCAGCCACTCTAGCCTGCTTGGAGGACCTCTCCACTGCTTCTTTCCTGGTATGGGTGTGGCAGAACCCTGAGGCCTCCAACAGGAGGCCTTTGGGCCTAGTTCACCCCATCACAGTGTTGTACAAATATTTGTGTTAATACACTCCAAGGCTGGCTTAAGAATGGTAAAAAGTTCCTGTCCATTAAACCCTACAAACTTATTTCCATTTAATTGAGCAGAGGTATGAGAACATTATGGATAATGGATTCAAAGTAGATGTGAAAATGGCCAGAGGAGTGAAACTTTTTGAGGTGAGCAAATTCTCTCTAGGTATTTACACTTCGCTGCATACCTCATACATTTTAGCTTCTAACATGAATTTGGAATTTCTAGGCTCACAGAGCAAAGTATTCATTTGACATGCTGAGATCCCAGCTTATCTTAAATATAAGGCATAATTAAAATACAAAGTCCTGAAGTTAAGCTAAGTACCAACTCCCAGAGAATAAGGTCATTATTAATTCAATGTGCTCTTTTGTTTACTCTCTTAAATGCATACAAAGTGTTTACAAAAAAGTGCTATTCATATAGCCCTTTGGATATATAGTGTACATAATGTATAATGTTCATTCAAACTGAATGGCAGAGTTAGAAGAGGAGGTTTGGTAAATAAGTGCAGTTTTTAAACAGGTCTCCCAGCCTCCATTTACTGAAGAGATCAGGAAGCTCCTTATATCAGGAACACAAGTCACCCTTCCTTATTTAAGCATAAACGCCTTATGGGCTTGTTCTCATGGAACATACTGTACATCAGCCCTCTAAGAACATATAGGCTGGTTGAATCATATGTTAGTTGTCTTAATTCTCTGCCAATTTTGCCCCATTTTCGTAACCCTGACAGTTAATCTACATCAAATATTTCATTAGCTTTTACCTCATACAATCTGAATAGATTTTTAAAATTCATACCTGAAAGAAACTACGAGGGTCCATCTCAGTGGGACCAAATCACAAAATTGAACTGTTATTTGAGAAGTCTGAGTTTGTCAGCAAAATGAATCACAAGACATGGGCCAATACAAAAAAGGTGTTAAAAACTGTACTGTCAGATAATTCCTTACTCACCAATTGTAACTGATATTCTTTTAAGTTATAGTTTACTGAAATAACATTTTGTTTTGCAGAAAAAATAAACTAGGAAAATCAATTTCCAGTGGAATATTTGCACATTTGGTCAGGGAAAGGAAGAATCATTTCCACAGATAGCTCTGGTATGGAGTTTCCCTTGCCAGGGTGCCATCTTGTCTCATTTTATGGCCTCATAATATGCACTGATGTATAGGCCTAATTTTTTTAGTTATATGTTACCCTGGGCACAGAAAACTATCTTACATGTATAATATGATATTACAATTATGAAATGGTGTCATTTTAAAGTATGAACTGCAATGTAAAGTTAAGCCATGCAATTTATGCTGCAGCACTACATGGATGCTACTTACCTGGTTGTGGTTCTGATGGTGTTATCTTTAGTGTGATTGTGCTCTTTGCTCACCTTTTCTGCAGAAGAACAAAGATAATTTAAATTAGCATGAGTAACCCATTTTTTCAGATTTTTAATTATTTTATATGCTTGCTGGTTTACACTACAATACAGGAAAACTTTTATCCAATCATTAGAATGAGCTAAAAACACTAGAATCATTTTTACTTTAAACTGTAGCTATCCCAATATTTGCCTTGCTTCATATTTTAGCATCATTATTCACAAATCTTGCATTTGTTCAATTTATGGCAATGAAAATCTTTCTGTGTTCTCCGCTGCTTGCCCCCTCTGTGAGTGGGAATCTGTAAAGCAGCCAGAAGAACTATTGATGCTGCAGCCATCAGGTGCTTATTCTAATAGATGTCGTCCACAGAAACCCTCCTTTACTTTATTTTCAGATCTGTATCTACCAGCTGTCAGGAATTATTTAATTAGCTTTCAAGACACAGGAGCTGAACTCTGGCTTTTCCAAAACAGTTAAAATGTTATGAAACTGCCCTGATTGACAACACGCAAAACCATATTCTAAATCAGTGGTTCCCAAATTTGTTCCGCCACTTGCGCGGGGAAAGCCCCTGGCGGGCCGGGCTGGTTTGTGTATCTGCAGCTCCCATTGGCCTAGAGCAGCGAACCACGGCCAGTGGGAACTGCGATCGGCCGAAACTGTGGACGCAGCAGGTACACAAACCGGCCCGGCCTGCCAGGGGCTTTCCCTGCACAGTTCGGCGGAACAAGTTTGGAAACCACTGTTCTAAATAGCTAAAGAATTCTTGGCCAACACTATGGGGAAGCTTTTGAATTTCAAATGTAAGGCGTAAAAGAAAGTTTCACATTTCTATTATTTTCTATACCATACTAGACTTAACTTTGTGTAAAATCAGAAAAATGTTAGCGATGTTCTTTTGTTCTTTAAATTCTACTTCCAAAGAGCACTGTGGCAGCTATATCTACTGTCTTTACCTGACAGTTGGAAGAGCAGCTCTGAAGCCATCTTCACTGATATATCCTGGCTGAAGAGGTTTCTCTCCGGGAGCACTCGGCCCTCTGGTACCTTTTGTATGTGTTCAGTAATCTCTCTCCCTAATAAAGTGCTGTAACCAACTGTCTGGCTGGGTGAAATTGAGGGCTGGGACTCATGAATGTCAACTTCCATTGGTTCTTCTTTAATCTTTACCATCTGGGTTTCCTTGTAACTTTCAGCTGCAAATATGTTTTAAAATAAACAAAAACAACAAACAAAATTGTTTAATTCAATTAAAAATTGTCAAAGCAAGTCAGGAGGAATAACAAATACTAGTTTTACATATTACTAGGGTATCAGCATAAAAAGGACTGAAAGCAAGTAGCTGAGTATAGTGGTACTGGCCTGGTTTAGATCTCCGGAGGGGAGAGGGGGAATTACTATCCACCACATCCATTTTGATTGAATTGGCCTCGTTAGCACTACAAAGTAATTTTCCCTCTGTTGATATTCAGCCCCTTTTGTCAACTGTTGGGAATGGGCTACATCCACCCTAATTGAATTGGCCTCGTTAGCACTGACCCTCCCACTTGGTAAGGCAACTCCCATCTTTTCATGTGCTGTATATTTATACCTGCTTACTGTATTTTCCACTCCATGTGTCTGATGAAGTGGGTTATATCCTACGAAAGTTTATGCCCAAATAAATTTGTTAATCTCTAAGGTGCCACAAGGACTCCTTGTTGTTTTTACTGATACAGACTAACACGGCTACCCCTCTGAAACCTATCTGAATTATATTCATGAGACTATTTTTCTAAACAGAAATGGGAAGATAGCCCAAAAATGTATTTTTGTTTTTAAAAAACTATAGTTATTTAATTTACTGTCTGTGGGCACTGATTAGTCCAGTCATAGTCTAATTGGCCAAGGTTTTTGGTTTTTTTAAATTATGTCACAGCTGTACACCAATTCCCACAGGGCAACAAGCTGAAACCTCATCACACACACAAAGTTATCCTATGCACATGTTAAGAGCAAATATATTAGAAGGAACATTTTTATGCCTCCTCTCTTTCTTAAAGCCCATTTTCTATAATAGGCATAGGAATTTTCTCTTAAAACACTACAAACCCATAGTACCCTTCCTGCTGGACTCTCCAAGTCCAATTTTTCCCTCTTCTGTCTTCTTCCCCAGTGCCCTAAAACTTGGCCCTCTAAATTAAGAAAATGAGGTGATAATCTAAAAACCAATTCTCAGTTCAGTTTTCTACAGTGTAGGTACACCTAGATTATTCTTAAGTGCTGCGATGCAGCTGCAGGGTGAAGTGACCATATCCCCTTGAAATACTGGCTACCATCCATTTCAAAAGGACCTCAAAGGCTGCACTTTAAGGCAGCTTGATCATGGGACACCAAAATACCTATAAAGCAGGTGGGCTGCTCTGAAGTGTAATTTCACTTTAAGAACCTGAACTGACAGTTGGTTCCAGACTTCCACTTCAGTTTTTTCAATTATAAACAAAGTTTAAAGGAGACTGGAAGGCCCTAAGGAGTGTTTGGTTTTGAAACACCTTTTAGTTTCCACATTATTAATTATAATTTTAATTTTTAAAAAATCAAAATCAGAACAAATCAACATTTCAATGTTGTCCAGATTGAATGATTTGACTGACCAGATACATTTCTCCCCCCACAAAAAAATTCATTTTGCAGGAAATTTTGGAATTTCCAGTGGGATGGAAATTTCCATTTTTAACTGCTCTACTCCAGAGCTTTGGCTTCCCTGCTGATAAGGTTCTTTTTGACTGCAGCATACCATAAAGAAGTTGAAGAGGCCTGGGCTATGATGGTGAGAAGGCCAAAAATTATTCTTCTCATTGACTTATAGTATCCACCAAACTGTATCTAAAGGAACTTTTCTGATTTGTAAGTCAACCAATAAGAATGCTTTCTCTCCACAGACCTGACGACCTCCCTCCTACTTTGCTCAGAAAACTGAGAATCCATGACAGCCTCTCATTTGCAGGAAGCATGTTCATCATTCTTCTTCTCAGAACTAAGCCCACTCTCAATAACAAAAGGTACTATAATCTTTTTTTAAAAATCTGTGCCTCAATTTAGACGCATATCCCTACATGCTTGCCAGAGTCAGCAGTAAATGTAATGCCCATTTCTGACAGAAATAGAAGTAGTCAATGGCTTTCTCAAAGGTGGTAATCAACCGCCAGGAAGCATGAAATACTGTGATCTAGCTTCCAAAAATCAATGGTCGATGCCCACATCATCAACTACCATCTGCTCTCAACCCCGTTTTTCCTGGGAAAGAGAGAGTGAACTGGCTCTAGCAACAGCTGACCTCTTCCAACCTGGCTTCAGGCCAAGTTACAACCGGCAAAGCATTGGTAACAGGGACGGACAACTTCACAGAACTGAACAGAAGCAAAACAACAACGTTGATGCTCTTTGATGTGAGTTGCTTTTGACACAATCCACCACGAGGTGCTGCTTCACCTACATGTCCTGGAAGGAGTGGATTTAAATTGTGTTTAGCTAACTGTGCTCTTTCCTTTCCTTATGATCACCTAGAGTGATGATAGCCAGCTGTTACTCCATCATTAGACCTCTGACATACAGTTTCACAAGCCTTAATTCTGTCACCCTTCTTGTTTAGTATTAGAGGACATCATGAGATAAATATTAGCCATGATGACAGCAACAGTTTTGATAATAAGTCTCTCTACCTATTTAGATATTTATATAGTCTCATCACCATGGTATCCAAGCACCTCACAATCATTAACGGATTTTTATCTTCACAATACCCTGGTGCAGCAGGGAAGTATTATTTCCATTTTACAGATGTGGAACTGAGGCACAGGGTAGATAAGTTAATTGTCCAAGTTCACACAGGAAGTCTGTGGCTGAGCCAAGGACTGAATCCTGGTCTCAAGTGCCCTATCTACTAGGTCAGTCTTCCTACATAAATGCAGCTCTGCAGCTCTTAGACTTAGCACAAAATGGCCCAGATATTTTAGCATATGTAGGAAATTAGATCCTGGATAAAGAACAGCTGGCTCAAATTGACCCCTGAACAAACAGAAGTAATACTAATTAGAAGAGAAACTCTTTGAGGAACTAGTAAATTCCACTTCCTTACCATCTGAAGTCTGGTAGCTAACATTTTGTAACATTTAGTCATGCTAGATTCATGACTAACACTGGACATCCAAACAATGGCAGTAACCAAAAATGCTGCCTTCCTTCTCTGGCTAGCATGAAGACTTTGTCCATTCCTTTCAGATGATGAAATCTGTCTCAGCAGTCTATGCATTTGTCAGCTCCAGTCTAGAATACTATAACTCCCTATGTGGCTCTAGACAAAAATTCAATCTGCACTGGCTCTTGTTCACTTCCAGATTCACTTCATAGTCTGATGCTGATCTATAAATCCCTTAATGGGAGAGGGCCACACTATCTCAGTTATTACACTGCATTCCAAAACCGGTCAAGGCAGCTATAATTGTCCAGCACATGGTACTGGGAGAGCCCTGGTCTTCCTACATCAGCATTCCAGCCTTTCAAAGATTCATAGAGTTTAAGGCAAAAAGGGACCATTAGCTCATCTAATCTGACTTGTGTATTTCAGGCCATTAAATTTCACCCAGTTATCCCTAACTTGTAATCTCCTCAAAGAATGAAATCAAGTTTATTTGATGTGACCTATTTTCCATAAAACCATGTTGACTAGCACCAATTATATAACTATAACTTAATTATTTACCAATTGAACCCGTTATTAGCTTTTCCATTAAATTTGCCTGTGATTGAGATCACACTAAACCAGTCTATAGTTACTTGAATCATCCCACTTGCTCTTTTTGAATACTGGAAAAACATTAGCTCTCTTCCAGCCTTCTGTTAAGAATTAACAGCAGCAGCCCAGAGATCTCCACAGCTAACTCTTTTATGACTGCTGAGTGCAAGTTATCTGGGCCTGCTGATCCAAAATGTTTATCCCTAGTAGATGTTTAACATCCTCCTTAGTTACTAATGGACTGAAAAGTACTTCATCTTCCTCATGTGACAGGCGTACATCAAACTGCTTCTTTCTGAATACAAAACAGAAATATTTATTGAACACTTCCTGCCTTTTGTGCATCATCAACAATTTTACCTAGTAATAAGCCTATACCATTGCTAGGATTTCTTTTGCCCCTAATGTACTTAAACTCCTTCATATAGCCCTTACTGCCAGCTATGGATTTTTCCCTGTCATTAGCTTCCCTTATCAATTTTCCTCATCGTGAATTCTAATTTATGCTATTTCCTATTTGTTGCCTCCTTTTTCCATTTGTTAAAATAAATATTTCTAACTGTTGCTTTCACTTTGTCACTGACCAGGGTGGGCTTTTAGCCAAAGTTGTCCTCTCCTCTTTCTTGATTGTAGAATCATGGCTTTTTGATCTAATAAACTCTTCTTACAGAACTTCCATTTTTTGTCCAAATTTTCCTGTCTCAATCTCAATTTTACCCCCCAATCAATTTCATTCTCAATCTCAATTTTATCCCCCAATCAATTTCATTCATAATTTTCCTGTCTTTCCTCATGGGGGGAGGGATAGCTCAGTGGTTTGAGCATTGGCCTGCTAAACCCAGGGTTGTGAGTTCAATCCTTGAGGGGGCCACTTAGGGATCTGGGGCAAAAATCAGTACTTGGTCCTGCTAGTGCAGGCAGGGGGCTGGACTCGATGACCTTTCAAGGTCCCTTCCAGTTCTAGGAGATGGGATATCTCCATTAATTTAAATTTAAATTGTCTGAGTTCACCACACAGGGCCGGCTCTGGCTTTTTTGCCGCCCCAGGCAAAAAAGCCTCCGGCCGTCCCCCCTCTCCCCTATGCGGCAGGGGAGGGCAGCCGGAGCCCTGGGGAGAGGGCAGCGAGCCCCGGCCGTGGCCCCGCTCTCCCTGGCGACCAGAGCCGAAGCACCGCGCCGCCCCCCTCCAGGAGCCACCCCAAGCACAAGCTTGGTGGGCTGGTGCCTGGAGCCGGCCCTGTCACCACAGCACCATGGTGAGCTGTGTGCGCAGTGTGGTACTAATAGGCATTTGTGGGACAGAATATTAATTGGTGCAGACAGTTGGAGATCATAGCTGCCACTAATCTGTTCCCAGGGGAGGAGGAGGATACAGCCTACTAGTGAGGTTTGGAAGGGTAGGCAGTTCCTCTTTGCCAATCTTTTCTTCGAAATGTAAGGATATTAGGGATGTTTTTAAAAATAAAAACAGCCACCTTATAGCTGTTTCAACTTCAGTTCACCAACAAAAGTTCACTGGTTCAACTAACTTCACTTGGTAGTTACTCTGATTCTGCCTCTCTGTTTCCCCCTGTGCCAATGAAGGATGTGTTTACATAGTACCTTCCTTGATTTCCATTTTTCTCTAATCTTGGCCATCAAATCTTCAAGCTCTGCCATGCATTTTGTCCTGAATTCCTAAATATTTACAGAATATTGTAAGGTAGAATAACATGGTTCAGCCATTCACGATGTCATGCAACCCCAATATAGTCCTAGTGTTTTTATGTGGCTTTAGTACAAACATTAAGTTTTCATAGAGGAACCCTTTTCATGCAAGATCAAGTTGACTTATTCACCGATTTCTGTGTATTTCCCTAGATTGTGGAACTGGAAGGGGAGATTGTTTGTTTTGGGGGTTTTGTTGTTGTTAAATGGAGAAAAGAGGCTTTATTATTTGCAGCACTAATAGAAATGAAGCTAGCAGTTAACAGCTACTTGTGAATGTTCCAAGAATGATTTACATGAAGTGTTTTCTATTATTTCTTATGACAACCTTTGTGCATTTTTTGAAAAAATGCCAAACTGATAAAAATCTCCACCATTTATGATCTACCTGATTTATTTCAGACTTAAGAACATTTTATATTGAGTTCTCAATGGAAAGCCAGGTAGAAATATTATAATTCAATACTATTTTTTTCTCTATCAAGCATATTTCTTCTCTTTCCCTAAAGCTTCTCTCTTCCTCTTATTATAAGCCATAGAAAATTGTATCAATGGTGAAGGGTAAAAAAATATATATATATAGTGCACTGAAAGTGAACTTGGAAGGTTTACATCAGTTATCATTATTAATCAAAATTTCAGGTAACTTGGAAAACAAATATGTTCCTCAGATGTGTGACATCCAGAGTTCTGGGACCAGCCTCCAAATTTAGGTGAAGAGAGACGGGCTAACCTTTGCTGCTCTGCATCTCTTTCAAAATATTCCATTTCTGTTTCCATTCCATACAGTTTAATCCCCTGTCTTGCTTACCCTTTTGATTGAGAGACACCAACATAAGCCGGGTAGAGGCAAGCATGGAATAATACACGCACTTTCTTTCCCTCATGGTCAGGGGAGACTTCCACAGCTCAAGCTAACTTTACACATTTGAGATATTTCTCTCTTCCTTCCCTATCTTATTCTAGGCCTCCATTCCATCCTGTCAGAAAAAACAAACATGGGTCATGCCTTAGCCTCTTTCCTAACAACAAAGCAAAGAAAAAGTGATACATAGCTAGACTGTAATTTTATCACAAGACCTGAGTAAGGGGAAGCACATAGTCATGGTGTCCAAGCAGACGATCAGGGATCATGTTGTCACACTGAGTCACAACATAGTCTCTGGTTCATTCTTGCCCTGGGGTTAGGTGGTAAATAAATATATAAATAATAAATAATAATGGAGATATCCCATCTCCTAGAACTGGAAGGGACCTTGAAAGATCATCGAGTCCAGCCCCCTGCCTTCACTAGCAGGACTAAGTACTGATTTTGCCCCAGATCCCCAAGTGGCCCCCTCAAGGATTGAACTCACAACCCTGGGTTTAGCAGGCCAATGCTCAAACCACTGAGCTATCGGTCAGTCCTACTCCTGGCACAAATTACTACTACTTCTGCACCTGCTCAGCTTTGCTGGCCCACATGGTCGGGGAGGAAATGATGTCAAGTCTCTGCCCACTCCTTACCCACTTGCATAAGTGGACAGTAGTACTGCGTGGAAGTGGTTTTCCCCTGCATGCAAGGGAGTAAGAGGCCCCTTGCACCACTGCATAGCTTTACAGATGGTCAGAATTCGGCGCAATGTTATTAGGAATGAGGTTGGCACATTGAAAAGACTAAAGATTGAATATGTAACAGAATGACTACTTTGATTTTTTTTTTCTTTTGCATTACACCTGGGTAGCTGGGTAGGGTTAAATTACCATCACGGTTTATGCACTATTCATTCAACTTTGATGGCCAAATTAACTTGTAGCATGACAGAGCTGTTCTCCTGGTCTCCAAAATATAGTCTGTTGTTCACTTAAAAATACACTGGATGAAGCACCATAAAAATATTGCAGAGAACAATTGTCTATGGGCAGTGGATGGACTAGATCAGTGGTTCTCAAACTTTTTGTACTGGCAACCCCTTTCACACAGCAAGCCTCTGAGTGCAATCCTGCCTCCTTATAAATTAAAAATGGGGGGGGGGGTAATTTTAATTTAATTTAACTGGGGCTGTCAGCTCCACGCATGGCAGGGCTGACAGCTGGAACCCAGCCAGGTATGGGGCTGACAGCTTGCAACCCCCAAGCAATAACCTGGTGACTTCATGAGGGGTCACAATCCTGCAGTTTGAGAACCCCTGGACTGGATCAGGGGTGGCCAACCTGTGGCTCCGGAGCCACATGTGGCTCTTCAGAAGTTAATATGTGGCTCCTTGTATAGACACTGACTCTGGGGCTGGAGCTACAGGTGCCAACTTTCCAATGTGCTGGGGAGTGCTCACTGCTCAACCCCTGGCTCTGCCACCGGCCCTGCCCCCACTCCACCCCTTCCCATGCCCTCGCTCCTCCGTACCCTCCCCGCCACCTCCTGCACACCACAAAACAGCTGATCGGGAGGTGTGGGGAGGGAGGTGGAGGAGCTCATTGGTGGGGCTGCCTGTGGGTGGGAGGCACTTGGAGCTGGGGGTGGGGTGCTGATGGGGGGCTGCTGTCGTATTACTGTGGCTTTTTGGCAATGTACATTAGTAAATTCTGGCTCCTTCTCAGGTTGGCCACCCTTGGACTAGATGATCTAATTTTGGACTGATTTTCTGTTGCTAACTTACATGATGCCCAACTAGTTTAACAAAATAAGGGAAACTTATTGCATCTATGAAAGCACTAACATCAAACCTCCAAAGAGTTGTTACTTTACACAGCAGTAAGCCTTTCAATCAGATGACCCTCATGTACAGCTATTCATATCAAGAGAGACTATTTTCCACCTCAGTCATGAAAATAGAGTACTGCATATGGTTTATTTTGGTCTGAAGTGCATTCATTATAGGTTACAGGCTCTTTTGTGTTCATGAACACATGAAATTGTAAAGAAGTAACGTCCAAAAAAACCAAACCAAACCATAAGGGAGATCCGAACAGTCAAATTGTAGCACAATTCACTGCCATGGTGAGTACACAGATCAGCATTCAGCTCCAAAGATTTCTCCCAATCCCCCAGGCAGCAGGGCCTGAGAGTTGTGCAGAAATCCACTCTAAAGCAACGCCCCCTCTGCTCTATTCAGAACCAGTACTGACTAACTTCAGAAAGACCATGTCCAAGTTTCTTCCATCAGAAGGTGGGCTGCCACAATGAAGAGCCATTAAGGTAGAAATAAAGTGGAAAAGAGGAAGACAAGTAAAAATGATCACATAAGATTTCATTCCAATAAAATAAGCTTTTACTATGAGTTCATTGCTTCCATAGTATCTTAAAATAGAAATGGAGCTAACTCATGAACTGTCAGCTCATACAAAGTATAAAAAGCCCACCAATGTTAAATAACTGAGATTACACTGCCTCCATGCAAAATAAAATGAGTATGAATATACCAATAAACCTACTTTGTATAGCATCTTTCATTTGACGATCTCTAAGCATTTTACACATGGGGGGGGGGGGAAATGATGCCCAGCAATGGCTATTTCTTTCAGCTTATACTTTATAAAAATACATTTTATTTACATAGAGACGGTCTGAGTCTCATTATATCAATTTCACACCAGTGTAACTCTCTTGACTTCAGTTGGCAGTTACTTATGTACATTGGTGCAAATTGAGAATCAAGCCTATATAGTAGGGCTGTCGATTAATCACAGTTAACTCACACGATTAACTCAAAAAAATTAATCACGATTAATCGCAGTTTTAATCGCACTGTTAAACAATAGAATACCAATTTAAATTTATTAAATATTTTACGTTTTTCTAAGTTTTCAAATATATTGATTTCAATTACAACACAGAATACCAAGTGTGCAGTGCTGACTTTATATTATTTTTATTACAAATATTTGCATTGTAAAAATGATAAACAAAAGAAATAGTATTTTTCAATTCACCTCATACAATACCGTAATGCAATCTCTTTATCGTGAAAGTGGAACTTACAAAGGTAGATTTTTTTGTAATGTAACTGCACTCAAAACCAAAATAATGTAAAACTTTAAAGCCTACCAGTCCACCCAGTCCTACTTCTTGTTCAGCCAATTGCTAAGACAAACAAGTTTGTTTACATTTACGGGAGATAATGCTGCTGGCTACTTGTTTACAATATCACCTGAAAGTGAGAACAGGCGTTTGCATGGCACTTTTGTAGCCAGCACTGCAAGGTATTTATGTGCCAGATATAACTTAGAGAATTTTTCACTTGCATTCGTATGTCCCTTCATGCTTCGGCCACCATTCCAGAGGACATGCTTCCATGCTGATGATGCTCGTTAAAAAAATAATGAGTTAATTAAATTTGTGACTGAACTCCTTGGGAGAGAATAGTAGGTCTCCTGCTCTGTTTTACCCACATTCTTTATATATTTACCCAAATATTTCACATTACAGCAGCCAGTCTCAGATAATAACCCAGCACATGTTGTTCATTTTCAGAACACTTTCACTGCAGATTTGACAAAACACAAAGAAGGTACCAATGTGAGACTTCTAAAGATAGCGACATCACTCGACCCAAGGTTTATGAATCTGAAGTGCCTTCCAAAATCTGAGAGGGATGAGATGTGGAGCATGCTTTCAGCAGTCTTAAAATAGCAACACTCCGATGTGGAAATTACAGAACCTGAACCATCAAAAAAGAAAATCAACCTTCTGCTTGTGGCATTTGACTCAGGTGATGAAAGTACTTGTTTGTCTGAGGCCTTGTCTACACTACGAGAGTAGTTCGATTTTACTTAAATCGAATATTTGGAATCGATATTGCAAAGTCGAACGTGTGTGTCCACACTAAGGACAGTAATTCGACTTTGTGAGTCCACACTAACGGGGAAAGCGTCGACATTGGAAGCGGTGCACTGTGGGCAGCTATCCCACAGTTCCCGCAGTCCCCGCTGCCCATTGGAATTCTGGGTCGAGCCAGCAATGCCTTCTGGGTAAAAAAATGTGTCGAGGGTGCTTTTGGGTAACTGTCGTCATCCATCCATCACTCACTCCCGCCCTCCCTCCCTCCCTGAAAGCGCCGGCGGGAAATCATTTCGCGCACTTTTCAAGTCATTGACAGCGCGGACGCCACAGCACTGTGAGCATGGAGCCCGCTGCAACCATCGCTGCAGTTGTGGCCGCTCTCAACGCCTCGCAGCTTATCATACAGGTTGCCCTGAGGCAGATGCAGAAAAGTCAGGCGAGGAGGCTACGTCAACGCGGTGATGGCCTGAAGTCTGAGAGTAGCACAGACCTCTCAGAAAGCAGGGGACCCAGCGCCGAGGACATCACGGTGGCAATGGGTCATGTTGATGCCGTGGAACGGCGATTCTGGGCCCGGGAAACAAGCACTGAGTGGTGGGACCGCATAGTGCTGCAGGTCTGGGATGAATCACAGTGGCTGCGAAACTTCCGCATGCGGAAGGGAACTTTCCTTGAACTTTGTGAGTTGCTGTCCCCTGCCCTGAAGCGCAATGACACCCGGATGCGACCAGCCCTGACTGTCCAGAAGCGAGTGGCCATAGCCCTCTGGAAGCTTGCAACGCCTGACTGCTACCGGTCAGTCGCGAGCCAGTTTGGGGTGGGCAAATCTACCGTGGGGGTTGTTGTGATGCAAGTAGCCAAGGCAATCGTTGATGTACTGCTGCCAAAGGTAGTGACCCTGGGAAACTTGGAGGCGATCATAGATGGCTTCGCAGCGATGGGATTCCCAAACTGCGGTGGGGCCATAGATGGAACTCACATCCCTATCCTGGCACCGGACCACCAGGCCAGCCAGTACATTAACAGAAAGGGCTACTTTTCCATGGTGCTGCAAGCACTGGTGGACCACAGGGGACGTTTTACCAACATCTACGTGGGATGGCCGGGCAAGGTTCATGACGCTCGTGTTTTCAGGAACTCTGGTCTGTTTAGACGGCTGCAGCAAGGTATTTACTTCCCGGACCACAAAATAACTGTTGGGGATGTGGAGATGCCTATAGTCATCCTCGGGGACCCAGCCTACCCGCTAATGCCCTGGCTCATGAAGCCCTATACAGGTGCCCTGGACACTGAAAAAAGAACTCTTCAACTACCGGCTGAGCAAGTGCAGAATGGTGGTGGAGTGTGCTTTTGGACGTCTCAAGGGGAGATGGAGAAGCTTGCTGACTCGCTGTGATCTCAGCGAAACCAATATCCCCATTGTTATAGCAGCTTGCTGTGTGCTCCACAATCTCTGTGAGAGCAAGGGGGAGACCTTTATGGCGGGGTGGGAGGTTGAGGAAATTAGCCTGGCTGCTGATTACTCACAGCCAGACAGCCGGGCGATTAGAAGAGACCAGCGGGAAGCGCTGTGCATCCGGGAGGCTTTGAAAGCAAAGTTCCTGAGTGAGCAGGGTAACCTGTGACTTTCTAATTTTGTGTACAGAGAAGCCTTCACCCCACTTCCAACACACGTTTCAAAATAAAAATAGTTCAACTTTGTTAAAGCACACCGTTTTCTTTAATACTGTTTTCGCGGGAATTTTTAAAAACTGGGACGCAGACTGTGGTGCGGAGCGGGTGTAGTGTAGTCGCGCGAATGCAGCTTCTAAACTCAAGGACTGACAGGCTCCGCTGCGGTGGGATGGTTCTTTCAACGGAGCCTGTCACCCCTCCTGATAGGGACTGTGTGTATGGGGGGTCTATGTGACTTTGTGGCAGGGGGGGGACGGTTACAGATCCCCTGCTGTGTGGCTCTGTGATCCTGCCTAAGGACCGCCGCTTAAGATCTCTAACTGCCCTCCCCTGCCACAAAGTCACAGAGCAACCCACCCCCCACCACATAACATGAAAAGAACCTCCCAGACTAACCAGGGTAAGTAGTCACTGCATCACTGCACTATGTATGTGCCTTGCTGCTGTGCCTGCCCCCGACTATGTACCCTGCCAAAGGTGACTGTCCTGTCCAATTACCAACCCCCTTTCCCCCCCTCCTCCAAAAGAACATGATGGAAACAGTAGTTAACAGAAACATATTTTTTATTATCAACTACACATGGGACTGGGAAGTGAAACTTGGACGGGGGCTTGTGTCAGGCGGGAAGGAAAGTACTTGTCAAACTTTGGGGAATGAGAGCCTTCTGCTGCTCGAGCTCTCTGCAGGGGTGGAGTGAGAGTTAGCAGGGACTCTGCCGCCTCTCCTTCTGTGCACTTTGGGTGAAGGGAGTATGGGACTTGGTGGCGGGGGAGGGCGGTTAGAGATGGACTGCAGCGGGGCTCTGTCCTCCTGCCTCCGTTCCTGCAGAACATCCACAAGGCGCCGGAGCGTGTCCGTTTGCTCCCTCAGTAGTCCAAGCAGGGTTTGAGTCGCCTGCTGGTCTTCCTGACGCCACCTCTCCTCCCGATCCATGTTTGCTTGGTGCATTCGGGTCAAGTTTTCCCGCCACTGGGTCTGCTGTGCTGCCTGGGCTCGGGAGCAGGCTATAAGCTCTGAGAACATGTCCTCCCGTGTCCTCTTCTTCTTATGCCTAATCCTCCCTAGCCTCTGGGAGTGTGATGACAGGCTAGGTTGTGAGACAGTCGCAGATGGGGCTGTGGGAATGGGAAAAAGGGAGTGAATTCCTCAGAAAGCTAAATGTACTTGTGAACAAAGAACATAGTCTTTCTCTGTGAACAGGACCATGCACAGCACCTATCACATGCGCACTCAGCACAAGGTCGAATTCTCGGCCTTCGCATTCAGTGTCTGGGGTTTTGCAGAGCACTTTCGAGAACCCTGTCAGGACAACGGAATTGCTCTTGCACGCAGACATGGTAAGCCGTAGATTCGTGGCAGCTTAAAACTTTAATATTAGCAATGGCCTCATTTCACATTGAAATCAATGTCGGTCCCTGCTGCCAGCAATCCGGCAAGCAGGAAGTCTGCTCCTGTCCCACACCCTCGCGGCTGTCCCCGGGAACGATCCCTTTCGGCTGACCCTCTCCCGCCTCCACCGCGTGGCTGCAAA
Organism: Trachemys scripta elegans; assembly: GCF_013100865.1. Classification (NCBI taxonomy): domain Eukaryota; kingdom Metazoa; phylum Chordata; order Testudines; family Emydidae; genus Trachemys; species Trachemys scripta. The sequence goes on from NC_048302.1 coordinate 53,707,241, forward strand.
CCAGCGGTTACAGTTCTGTAAAGGAACGGTAAAGCAGTCCCAACACTAACATTCCCCTACCTCATTCAAAGCAGGTCGTCATGAGCGACATCACCCTCATGAGGATCTCTGAGAGCGACAGACAGAGAATGCTCCGGGAAAGCCTTCAAAGACCAGGGCCGTATGCCGCCATGCTGTGCCAAGCAATGATTCCGGAGTACTTGCTAGTCTCGTGGCGCGGCAACGTGTCCTACAACGGAGGACCCAATAAGGCCGCTCTCCCCAAGAACCTAATGCAGCGGATTTCAAATTACCTGCAGGAGAGCTTCCTTGAGATGTCCCCGGAGGATTTCTGCTCCATCCCCGGACATATAGACCGCATCTTACTGTAGCTGCAGTAGCAGGGACTAAACAGTAGAGCGGCTTGGGCAGGACAATCATGCAAAACCGGACATTGCTAGATTTTTTTCAAATAGTTGCACTGCCCATGACTGAACCGTTAAGTTAATCAAACTAATCATGAGAAACCCATTTTTTAAATTGTTAATAATCATGTTCTGTTACAAATAAATGTTTAGATGTTTACAACACTTACTGGATGATCCTTCACCAGATTCTGTGTCCGGGGTAACGGCTGGGGAGGGTTGGTAGGGGATCTCTGTAAGGGTGATGAAGAGATCCTGGCTGTCGGGGAAATCAGCGTTGTGAGCGCTGTCGACTGCCTCGTCCTCCTCATCTCCTTCCTCATCTTCCCCGTCCGCTAACATGTCCGAGGATCCGGCCGTGGACACTATCCCATCCTCAGAGTCCACAGTCAGTGGTGGGGTAGTGGTGGCGGCCGCACCGAGGATGGAATGCAGTGCCTCGTAGAAACGGGATGTCTGGGGATGGGATCCGGAGCGTCCGTTTGCCTCTTTGGTCTTCTGGTAGCCTTGCCTCAGCTCCTTGATTTTCACGCGGCACTGCGTTACATCCCGGCTGTATCCTCTCTCTGCCATGTCTTTAGAGATCTTCTCATAGATCTTTGCATTCCGTCTTTTGGATCGCAGCTCGGAAAGCACGGACTCATCGCCCCACACAGCGATGAGATCCAAGACTTCCCGATCAGTCCATGCTGGGGCCCTCTTTCTATTCTGAGATTGCACTGCCATCAGTGCTGGAGAGCTCTGCATCGTTGCCAGTGCTGCTGAGCTCGCCACGATGTCCAGACAGGAAATGAGATTCAAACTGGCCAGACAGGAAAAGGAATTCCAATTCAAATTTTCCCGGGGCTTTTCCTGTGTGGCAGTTCAGAACATCCGAGCTCTTACTGCTGTCCAGAGCGTCAACAGAGTGGTGCACTGTGGGATAGCTCCTGGAGCTATTAGCGTCGATTTCCATCCACACCTAGCCTAATTCGACATGGCCATGTCGAATTTAGCGCTACTCCCCTCGTCGGGGAGGAGTACAGAAGTCGAATTAAAGAGACCTCTATGTCGAACTAAATACCTTCGCGGTGTGGACGGGTGCAGGGTTAATTCGATGTAACGGCGCTAACTTCGACATAAACGTCTAGTGTAGACCAGGCCTGAGTGACTGGCTGAACAAGAATTAGGACTGAGTGGACTTGTAGGCTCTTTTTTGAATGCAGTTATTTTTGGTACATTATTCTACATTTGTAAGTTCAACTTTCATGATATAGAGATTGTATTACAGTACTTGTATGAGGTGAATTGAAAAATACTATTTCTTTTGTTTTTATAGCACAAATATTTGTAATAAAAATAAATATAAAGTGAGCATATACACTTTGTATTCAGTGTTGTAACTGAAATCAATATATTAAAATGTAGAAAACATCAAAAAATATTTAAATAAATGGTGTTCTATTATTGTTTAACAGTGCGATTAATCATGATTAATTTTTTAATCACTTGACATGTAGGGATATAAAAGAAGGTACTAACAGTGATTCCCCCAAGTGACAGTGACCCCCTCATAATTTGTCCCCCACACTTAAAATCCAACAGTTTCACCAAGTACAAAAATCTCTTGGGTCTTCTGATAAAACTTGTAAGCTACTGTCTGTAGAAACCATTGATTATATCTATCCTGTGAAAGATACTTTATTACTATGTAAAACTTACAAACAAGTTAATTGACTTTGTTCTTGAAGTAATTGATACAATGTAAAAAACACTATAAGCTGTTAAGTGACTTTCACTTCATTCAACGGCTCCTAGGACAGACCCTCACCTTCTGTGATTAAAGGGCCGGGAGTCTCAAATGAATTAGTACACCCCCCAAAAGTGGTGAAAACAGTAAATTAAAATATGGTTAAGATATGAAATGTATGTTAATAAATGCTTGATGTACATAAATGGTTAGGGAGATGCTAGCCTAGAAAGGGAGTATCCATCGGCCAAAGAATGTGTCAAGTAGGACCCCCAAACAACCCCCTGAGGGTAAACTGGAATCCACCCCATCACCTGGAAGGATGAGAAACACAAACTTTGGACAGTGTGAAGCCACCAGGAATGTGCCACTTTGAACAGGAATGTGCCATCTGCTGATTGAGTCAGCAACAGCAGGATAAAACAGTTCCCATAGACTAACATAGGAATTAATTCCTATAAGAATGGACTCTAAAGACTGATGACTTTGAGTCTCTGGTTATGCTGCCAACCTCCAGGAGCATCAGGTGCACCTGACACAGACTCGGCTCCATCCTCATGACCAAGATACCTGGCCAGTAACTTGGCATGAGCAACTTCTAGGCTGATAACTATAACACCTATACAAAACTTGAATGAATAATTGTGTGAATGAACTCTCTCTCTCTCTCTCTTTATACATATATATATATATGTGTGTGTGTGTGTAAAAAATAAGTAGTCAAACAACGTTGTTTACTTTTATCTTTTGCTTTATCAATATATTTACAATAAATGAGGCATCTTTGCCTTATCCCTCTTAATAAGATCCTGCTGGTTTTTATTCTATTGGTATAACAGACAGCCCTACTACATAGTTATTTAAAACCTCATGAATCAGGTAGTAAAGGCTGATGTTCGCAATACCATAAGTCTCCAAAAATTTGGTTTCCAGAGTAATTTCAGATATTCTACCTCAGACCTAGAATCTTTGTGTCTGATAACCAAGAGCCTGAATTACCTGATTATTAGCTGGGATGCCAGTCAGGTTCACATGCCAACTGGCAATTTTTGGGGAAAAAATCTTCCTTGAATGTCTGATAAATTGGATTTGTGCATTAGTTTTCACAATCAAGAGGACAGGGGTAACTAGTAGGTCAATTTGTACTGACTCTTCAAAAGCATTCAATATGGTGAATCAGGCATTTTGTTATGCTAATTGTTCTGATTTGCTAGAAATAAACATGCCCTAAAACAGCTTAAATAAACCCTTAATGGTAGGAAACAGTTGGTGAGTCTCAGAGGTTCAGCTTCAGAGCCACAATAAGTAACATCTGATGTTCCCTAGGGCTCTGTGCTTGATGTTTTTCCCCCCTTACTGATGTTTTATGTAAGGCAATGTTGATAAGGCTGGAATCAATGCAACAGGGTTTTGCATAAAAGAACAAAATTGGAAAATGGCTAATGTTTTGAGTTTCCATTTTAACAAAATCTCATGCTGTAGCATTTTATAACTAACAGATCCAATTTAGTAACAACTAGAACTAGAAAAAACTGGCAAAGGGAAGTAAACCACCAACATAGGGATACATCAGATTCACGCAATACACATTTCACTTCTTCTTTTTAAAATTATAAAACTGTGGATGCTAATTTTAGAGATTCTGATTACAGGATTATCAACCCCTTAAGATTAAAAAAAATATAACTGAAAAGTGTTTTAAAGTCTACACACGCAGTGAGCAATGTTGTTGCTCACACAACACATTCCAATCAATATAGTTCTCTCTTATTTCAAGCTTCATCTACTGAACGTCTAGAATTTCATACAGATTCACAAACAGCTTGGCTCTTATTCCCCTATCTTACCATGCTGTCTTCTATGCAGGAATAAGTAAAGAAAAGAGGGGGACACACAAAGGTGGCTTTATGCGAACTTTGCATCTCCTGGATTCTGGGAGCATACAGGGACTCAATGGGTTCCTGGCAAAAGTCAGAGCATCTCCAGAGGCTGCTCTAGTTTGCAGTCTTCTTCAAAGGTTCTGTATGGGTTCACAGCAGCTCATAACAGCTTGTGTGAGACAATCTTGGGTACATTCCCTCTCCACCCAGCATGCTACTATGCTAGAAAAGCACAGAGCCATTCCAATGGCCCTATACATCCAGGGAATCCCTTACTCTGGGCAATTCCCATATCCATATGGCCAGTTTTACCAACTTTGGCTTCTGTATGGTGGTTGTACATTATAGAGGGATAACAGCAGCACTAAGAATCAGGGCTCTTGCTTTTTGTTTACATTTTTCTCTAAAAGTTAAAGTACATTTAAACTGTGGACATTAGCATTTGTTATTCCAAATGACCTCATCTTTTAAATTAATATGCTTTTCATTGATGTCAGGATTACACTTACATAAAAACAGGAAGGTCAGTTATAATCTCAGAACTAACCTATTTTAAAGATCTATTATCGATTAACATCTACTAAACTTTAAGCTCTGTTCAGTTGTGATTAATATGCTTGTACATCTCTATGAACACGAACTTTTCCAACTAGTGTCTTTTGCATTTTGTAGAAAAATTGTGATCTCACAGGACTTCAGATACACATTAGAAAAGTGCCACTTTTGCCAGATGGTGCTGCAGTTCGTGCTTTGCACTGCTGTGTGGAATTCAGCTCAGCTGTCCTTCTTGGCCTCTCTGCTCTCCACATAGGCTAACAAGGTGATGTAAAGGTGGCTGGGTTTGCTGAGCGATTCCCTAGAGCAGGGGTCGGCAACCTTTCAGAAGTGGTGTGCCGAGTCTTCATTTATTCACTCTAATTTAAGGTTTCGCATGCCAGTAATACATTTTAATGTTTTTAGAAGGTCTCTTTCTACAAGTCTATAATATATAACTAAACTATTATTTCATGTAAAGTAAATAAGGTTTTTTAAAATGTTTAAGAAGCTTCATTTAAAATTAAATTAAAATGCAGAACCCCCTCGACTGGTGGCCAGGACCCGGGCAGCGTGAGTGTCACTGAAAATCAGCTTGCATGCCGCCTTCGGCCCTCATGCCATAGGTTGCCTACCCCTACTCTAGAGGGATGCCTGGAGCTGCTTGGTCCTCATAACCAGCAGGAGTCTGGCCTGCTAGCTGACTGTGCCAAAAGTCATTCCCCTTGCTCTAAGGAGACTCTTATTGGGCAAGAGGGAGCTTCACCCATTAGGTTTGGCAGGGCAAGGAGTAAGGATATTCAGATTCTCCTCTTGATGTACCACTTGATAACAGAGCTTAAGGTAAGTTGCTGGTTCTTATCCTTGCAAAACTGTATTGGTAGAATAGCTGAATGTATGTTGTTATTATATTGACTGACCATTGCATTCTGGTTTCTGTTTGCATCAAGCCAGTACTGCGTTCAAGTTTCCATATGTTCCACAATATGTCACAATTTTAGGAGCAGACAGTCTTCGCGGGAAGGTAAATTTATCTGGCTGGTTAGGTCAGGCTGGTAAGGAGGAGATTTGTAGGATTCGTGGGTAGCTGGGACCAAAAGACATGCCAGCAGAGACTGTATGGAGTCTACATAGGCAGACTTTGGGGCAGCAAGGGAGGGCATTGTCCCCCCAAACTGCAAGCCTCAGGGGCAGGCAATCTGAAGCCTTGTCTACACTGCCACTTTACAGCGCTGAAACTTTCTCACTCAGGAGTGTGAAAAAACACCCCTCTGAGGCAGCAAGTTTCAGTGCTGTAAAGCGCCAGTGTAGACAGTGCACCAGTGCTGGGAGCTACGCCCCTCGTGGAGGTGGTTTTTTTAGAATGCTGGGAGAGCTCTCTCCCAGCGCTGTGCTGCAACCACACGTGTCACATTAAAGTGCTGCCGCAGCAGCGCTTTAGTGTTGCCAATGTAGACTAGCCCTAAATGATAGAAAGTAATTGTAGATTTTTCTACAGTTGTTTCAGTTGTTGTATTCAAGAGATGGTAACGAAATTACTAATATCTTTCTTTGAGAAGATTACTGATTTTTTTAGACAAAGGAAATGCAGTAGGTCTAATCTACCTGGATGTCAGTAAGGCACTTGATACAGTTCCACATGAGAAATTATTAGTTAATTTGGAGAAGATGGGGATTAATATGAGAACTGAAAGGTGGATAAGGAACTGATTAAAGGGAAGACAAGAACAGGTCATACTGAAAGGTGAACTCTCAGGTAGAAGAAGGTTACTAGTGGAATTCCTCAGGGATCAGTCTTGGGACCAACATTTTTATTGCTGACCTTGGCACAAAAAATGAGAGTATGCTAATAACACTTGCAGACGAGACAAAGTTGGGAGGTATTTCCAATACCAAGGAGGACCAGAATACCATACAAGAAGATCTGTAAACTGGAGTAATAGAAATGGGATGATATTTAATAGTGCAAAGTGCAATGTCATGCATTTAGGGACTAACAACAAGCATTAACTGTGGACCTATCAGTTGGAAGTGACAGTGGAGGAGAAAGAGCTGATCACAGGATAACTATAAACCATCAATATGATGCGGCCGTGAAAAGGCTAACAGTCCTGGGGCGCATCAGGCGAGGAATTTCCAGTAGAGACAGGGAAATGTTAATACCATTATGCAAGGCACTGGTGAGACCTCATCTGGAATACTGTGTGCAATTCTGGTCTCCCATGTTTAAGAAAGATGAATTCAAACTGGAACAGGTGCAGAGAAGGGCTACTAGGATGATCTAAGGAATGGAAAAATCTATCATATGAGAAGAGAATCAAGGAACTTGGCTTGTTTAGTCTAACCAATAGAAAGCTGAAGGGAGATACGATTACTCTGTATAAATACATCAAAGAGATGAATACCAGGGTGAGAGAGGAGTTATTTAAGTTAAGCATCAATGTGGACCCCAGAACAAATACATAAAAACTGGTCATCAACAAGTTTAGACTTGAAATTAGGTGAAGGCTTCTAACCATCAGAAAGGTGAAGTTCTGTGCCTCCCAAGTGGAGCAGTGGGGGCAAAAAACTTAACTGGCTTCAAGACTGAGCTTGATAAGTTTATAGAGGGGATGGTATTACAGACTGCATACAATGGCATGTAGCCCATTGGTGACTGCCTGTAGCAAAAATCCCCAACGGCTGGAGATGGGACACTGGATTGGGAGGGCTCTGAGTTACTACAGAGAATTCTTTCACAGGTATCTGCCTGGTGGGTCTTGCCCACGTGCTCAGGTTCTAACTGATCATCATATTTGGGGCCGGAATTTTCCCCTGGGTCAGATTGGCAGAGACTCTGGGGGTTTTCGCCTTCCTCTGCAGCATGGGGAATGGGTCACTTCCAGGTTTAAACTAGTGTAAATGGTGAATTCTCTGTAACTTGAAGTCTTTAAATCATGATTTGAGGACTTCGGTAACTCAGCAAGAGGTTAGGGGTTTATTACAGGAGTGAGTAGGTGAGGTTCTGTGGCCTGCAAAAGGTGCAGGAGGTCAGACTAGATGATCACAATGGTCCCTTCTGACTTTAGTAAAAGTATTTAAGTAAGAATATACATTACAATTTTAAACCTAACCAGTGTTCCATAAGTGACTTGCCACAAGATACCATAACATGTTAGTATTAGAGCTGAGTGGATCTAATATTTATTTAATTGTCTTTCTTGCTATAGGAAGTAGGTAAAAATATCTGACAGGAGCATTGTAAGTTATGCAAAAACACTAGAGTTTTCAATTGCCTAAGTAGTCCCTGGAATCATGGTTAAGGTTGTGCCCCTTCTTTCCCCCCCCATCTGAAATGGCGCCCCTGTGGGCGGGCAGGGGAATTTGTCCCCACCCTCCCAACACACAGCCCCGTTGGCCTGACTGGAGCCGCCGCCCCCCCCAAATATAGAAATCAAACTACACCTACGGGAATCTGTCTCAATGATGGCTCTAACCTTCTCTACAGAGGTGGAGCATGGCTTAGTGTAAGCCGTGTCCAGGCCAGGTGGGTCCGGATGGTAGCTCTGGTTGGGTAGCTATTTTGACATTGAGGTCTGTCAGCCAGGACCCAAAAAAAAAAAAAAAAGGCAGCTCATGCTTGGGCTCAGCTATTAGACGCCCTTTGTCACAAAGACTCCTGCCGTTTGTTTGCATTCTTCATGGTGGTTTATTTCATAAAGTTGCAGCCTTTGAGACAAACATGAGAAACAGACATACCCAAACTTACTGTTACTTGCACCTAAGTGGCACCTTAATTAGTGGCCTTATCTAAAGCCTACTGAATGCAATGAACAGCATCCCTTTGACTCAGCAGGCTTTGAAAGGACCTGCAGACCTTCATTCAAGGGATTTATTCTCACTTCCATGCACAAACGATTTAATTCAAACAGTGAAAGTCAACAGCAAGGTAAGAAGTGAAGAGTGTCCTTGTTAATCATTTCAAACTTTAAAAAGCACGCATATGCAGGTAAAATGTGCCTTGTGCTCCTCCTGAGTACTCTAGCCCGTGTTCGCAGCGCTCCTGCCACCTGCACCTCCCACCTGCTTCTCTGAGGCTGCGGGTGAGCCTCCCTTCCTGCTCTCCTGCTCCCCACAGATTCTTCCCCCGCAACCCCCACCCATGGAGCAGCCCCCCCCCACAGGGGATGCACTGGTGCTGAGCTGCCTGAGAGCCTGACCCTGGGGCCCCCTATTGCTGAGGGGTCCCTGCCAGGGCACTATGTGTTTCATGGTAAATCCGCCCCTGATGATGATCCTTTCTGGCCTTAAAGTATATAAGTCTGTAAGTGGAGGTGCTGGGGATGAGGGAAGGGGGAGGGAGGTTGTAGAGACCAAGGCCGCCCAGCACTCACCCACATCAGTGGCTCCTGGGCCCCACCAATGGCGCTGGGCCCAGCTCCCTGTTTCAGGTGTTGCACTGGTTACAGCACCACCCAGGTTTGGCCTGGCCATCCCCTCGCAATTGGCCACCCTCCGTCATCACCGCTCACTAAAATTGGGCCAAATTTGAGTGGTGCTGCAACCCCATGTGCCAGGTTGCAACACCCATAGTGGGGAGCCAGGCTCAGCCCCAGGGGATAGGAGCCACTGCTGCAGGGTGAGTTGGGGTGGGCTTGCTCTCCAATGCCTCCACCCCAAGGACCTCCTCTCCTAACTGGGCCCACAATCCATTTAGAACCTTCCTGTCACTGATGTGATCTCCCATTTGGGAAACATTGTATAAGACCTTGACGTGCTGGAACAGAATTCTGGGTATTAACATGCAATCAGCTTGCCACGCATCTCTTTTTCCATGCTCAGTATCCTGAAAACAGTGATTTTTTTCACCAGAAACTAAATTTGCAATCAAATGAGTTTTTCTCCCCTGCAATTAGGCAGTATATTTCCACCATCCTGTCTGCTCTTTGGCTAAGTCATTAAGGGTGTTATGAAACATGTCCCATCCCCAGATATAGAAGTCCATTACTATTCACGTTCTTTTGGGGCTACATATTTATGCAATTGTCACGGAAAAGCCTATTAAGTTAAATGAATGTACCATGGCCTGATATGAACTTTCTGCAGTATACCACTGCTAGGAGTAAACCTCAAAATCCTAGATTTGACTTAACACATAGTAAATCTAGCTCTTCAGCAGGTTCCATTTTTTCGTTATTTACAAAGATGTATTAGCTCTATGACATTGCACTACTGCTATCAGATTTCTGTTGTAGTAGAACACGTTTATTAATCAAAAGTCTCATAATTTTATAGTTTTACCATGAACTTTAGACAGAAGATTTCTCTTCTACTCTATCATTACACTTCTATTTTTAGTTTGAAAATATTTCCTTTATTTTCCCTCTCCTTCCCTGGGCTCCTGTTGACGGGCTCGTGAGGGGTGATCCTACTGTGTCTTGGTCCTGGACCATCACTTGATGCTGGCTACAGCAGAAGAGGTCAGTTCCCCAAGCCTCCCCTCGGTTCTCAGCCCCTGCAAACCGCCTGTCTCCTATTATTTCCCATCTCTGCCCTTCCTCAAAGGGGCCATATCCTTCCCTGCTTGGTCCACGGTCTTCTGGAATCACCTTGGCTGTTGCAGAGGGGCACCTATCTCCTGGTCAGACACCTTCTCTCTTACTTTGCTGGGCTCTTACAGAGGAGTGAATCACAAGCTGCTGCTTCTGCCAAGTGCCTCCAAAGCCCCACGTAGGGGTCTAGGAAATGAAGACAAGGGTTTCCCTAGTCCCATCCCTTGCCGGGCTCCCAAGTGCTCCCTGGCACTAAGCAGGAATCTACACAGTGAAGAGGTGGCTCCCCATTGGTTCTGTTGCTCCTTGCCCCTCAGAGGGTACGTCCAGCGCGATCGACCTATCGGGGATCGATTTATCGCGTCTCGTCTAGACGCGACAAATCGATCCCCGAATGCACTACCGTCGACTCCGGAACTCCACCAGAGTGAGAGGCGGAAGTGGAGTCGACGGGGGAGCCTCGGCCATCGATTCCATGCCGTGAGGACACGAGGTAAGTCGATCTAAGATACGTCAACTTCAGCTACACTATTCTCGTAGCTGAAGTTGCAAATCTTAGATCGATCCCTCCCCCAGTATACAGCAGCCCAGAGACATTGACTCAGTACTAAACTCAGGAACAGCAGCAGCATTGTTGCTGTGACACTGGTATAACCCCTCTTGCGGGGTCTGGGAAAGATTCCGGGTTGTGAGATCTTCCCAGGGAAGTGCATGAATATGCTGTCATTATGTGAGAGCATGAGATGAGAAGTTTAACTCTCTGTCAAAAAACAGTGAAACTATATACAAAGAGCTGTCCAATGCACACAGCACACAAACTGGAAAAAACAGGGGAAAATATTTCCCCCTGTTTTGTTTAATTATAGCAATCATAGGTGTCACTTGAGACAGCAATTTTGAAAAAATCAGATTAAAATGTGATTTTTAAAGCTGACAGAATCTCTTTAAACTAAGAAAATAAAATTTCTTATTATCAAACATTAAGTAAATCACCAGTATTTTGCATAATAGGTCAGAGGCTCCTGAGGAAAAAGTATCAATTTGATCTGAACTGGTACAGAGTAAGACTGCTGTACTACAACAGAATTAATCTAGTTACAGAAATTCTTAAGATTTTCATAACAAGAAGATCATATTGTGGTCTGTTTTGGGGGCTGTTTGCTGAGCTAAGTGAACAGGAGCAGCAACCAGGGGAGTTTTGTGAAGGAGTTTAAAGACAGATGGAGAGAGGCATTCCTTATTCCTTCCACATCCAGCACTCAAGCAGAGAGCGCCCTGGGACAGACAGCGAGCACAAGACAGAGTGAACTGCCAAGGTAAGGAGAGTGTAGCTGCAGTGAGACTTCAGCAGCAAGGGGAGAAGTATCTAGATAATACTTAGTCCTGCCTTGAGTGCAGAGGACTGGACTAGATGACCTCTCAAGATCCCTTCCAGTTCTATGATTCTAAGGCCGAGGGACTATAACCTAATGACTGGAAGGGCACCAGCAAAGCCCTTTGGGAAAGAAACATTGAGGGGAGGGAGGTGGGAGAAGGAAAAAGAAAGAGAAACCCAATACACCTAACAAACTAACTCTAAACTTAGGCCAATTACTCCCGACCCATCCAAAACAAACAAAAACCAAAACCCTGCAAGAGTAAAAAGAATGCAGGCAGAAGTCCAGTAGCTGAGTGGGGGGCTATCCACTTTATTGCACTGACTGCAACATCTACCTGCCTCATGGGTAATCATGGATGCCAGCAACTCATGGCCTTCAGAAGGACAGTATGGACTCTTGAAGCCAGGGTGTAGTTATGGGATACAGATGGTACAGAGAGGATACTTTCAGGGACGAAATAGAGTCTGACAGCCTCTGTGCTGTTAAGGATGGCAGTCTCAGGGAAGGAGAACATCAAGCAGGTATATAAATCACACTGAAGCCTGTATTTATAAGTCTGTCTCAGACACTATGTTACATAATACCTCTCTATTTCTGATGCTTCTGTTTCTTGTTATTTATCTGCCAAAAACACTGGAAGTTCGTTTTGAGCAATTAAAGGTTTAGCAGAAAAAACAGCCCTTTTCTTTCACGACACCTTTGTGCCATGTGCTCCCAAAGAGTTTTCTTCAAACACTCATGTGCTGCTTCTTTGTATAAAAATGTCAGTCTTGCACTGTTTCAAATTACATCAAGTCAATGGACAATGAAAGATAAAGAACTAATACTTAGGACTTTTCAGTAATAGAGCTGAAAGTGCTTTACCATGATGAGCCTTAATTAGCCCCATTTTACATATGGGGAAATGGAGGCAGAGAGGGGTTAGGTGACTTGCCCAGGTCATACTGGAAGTTACTGGCAAAGATAGGAATTCACTGACACTTCCAGTCAGATTCCCAATCCACTAAACAATGCTGTCTGAGAAAGAGAAAGAAAATCATGCTTTTTTTTTTTTAGCATAAGATCCAGATTTTCTACCAAAATATTTTTGACTTCATCTGGGTTTGAGTGGCAAATATCACTGTTAAACAACAAGCAGACTTTCTCTATGTGTACCACAACAATTAAGAATTTGACCAAATCATGTTTCAGCTCACACACCTTCAAGACAGAGTTGACTCAGTGAAATAGATAATTTCCTTACAATCTGAATGATTCTAAGATGGTATAAAGAAGAAAAAGTTTTACATATTTCCAGGTCTGTGATAGTCTTTGCGCAAGACGATAAAGCATTCTATGATTCTGAAAGATAATACATATACAAAACAATCTATGTACTGTTTTAGCAGAAAGGAGTTTTTTGAGTGTAACAGAGTGTAAATGAAAGTTAACAAGACATTGGCTACTGAAATTTACAAGAAATGCCTGCAGCGAGACTGGATGCATTGAACTTAGATGAGTACAGTGCAGTGCTTGAATAACCTACTTCAACATTTTGGGAATGAACTGTTGCTTTTCTATATTAGAGAGTGTATAAAATTGTAGAAAAGGCAGTTTAGCTACATTTCAAAAAACAGATTTCTGGCAAGCCTTTTTGGAATGTTGTGACATTATCAGATTAAAATATGACTATATAGATCATTGTTGCAACCAATGAAGTTTAACTCATATATTTGCAATGAATCTTATACAAAAAGTGGCTTGTAAGATATCTATGAAAAGGCTATGATTTGCTGATTATGATTATGCTATCTGTATGCATGTATCATTTTTGTATTTGAAGTTATAAGTACTGGCTCTATACCTGGATTTCAAAATGTTTGCTCCTGGGGTAACGCCAATGAAGTAGTCAGCCAGCACATCTTGGAGGGACTATTCAAATTGAGTGGCCCAACAAAAGGACACTTAACTCACAATGGGAGATGCCCATCTACACTGAGTGGACTATCTTATAAATGTGCTGTCTGGAATATAGGTAATGGCTTCCTGCAATGACTGGGCGAAATTGGGCATGAACATGCGACTTCAAACATTCTGTAAAGCACTCCTGCCCTATGTAGACCTTGCTGACACATTCTAAATGATACCTAGTTTGTACAATTATAGTCCCATTTGAAATCACACCCCTCTAGTGCGCTTTGCTGGTGCTGTGTAGACAAGCCCCAAGAAAAAATTAAAAAGGGCTTTTCATTCATGAAATATTTTTCAACACGACCCACATGACCTCTATCCTTATGCCCCTCAAGAGCTGTCACAGACTATAAAACTGAAATGTTTAACCACCAACACAGTATAACACCATCCACAGGCTAATTTAGGAATATCAACTGCTACAATGCAGTATGTGTAAATAAATCTCAATTAATTCCTTACTTTTGACACTATTGATCAGCCAGAAATACCATCAGCAAGTGTTGCTGAATCACTGAAATGATCACAGGAGAAACCTTTTCTTAATGCATTTCTTACTTGCAGCGTTCAGTCAGTTCCCAACTGAAAATGTGTAAGATTTTATATAGTCTCTGAAAATTCCTTTTGAGTAGCAGATGTGGAGGGGCCAACAAGATTTCATCCGATTTGAATAGATATTTCAAAAAGGAATATTCTAATCTACTATAATAAAAACCAACAAAACTCTATTTTACAATAAGACAAAGAGATTCCATATTAGCACTGTTATTACTCAGACTTCACTGTCATGATTTATAGTCTCCAGGACATTGGAGGAATTCTATTAAATTACAGAGCTACTACTTTATTGAGTATAAACACATTTGTAAGTATGAAGAAAAATAGAAAACCACCATTTAATATCCATCAGATTGGAGGGTTTTATCACTAGAACACCATAGTTGGAATTCTGCCTACTTCTATTCAAAACACCGCCTACTACCCTGTTTCCCCGAAAATAAGACAGTGTCTTATATTAATTTTTGCTCCCAAAGATGCGCTAGGTCTTATTTTCAGGGGATGTCTTATTTTTCAGAAATGAAAAATGCCTTATTATCGGTGGATGCCTTATTATCGGGGAGGTCTTATTATCGGGGGGATGCCTTATATTACAACGAGAGGCAAAACTGTAAGTAGGCCTTATTTTCGGAGGATGTCTTATTTTCGGGGAAACAGGGTAGTAATGATAGCATGCTATGTCAATACAAAACACATTTTATAATATTTGGTATTCTATGGGAAATTCCTACCCCAAAACCCAAGTCAGTAATTTTTACATTATATATAATAAATCATTCATTCAAAGTGGATGCTTCCAGACTAAAGCATTTCTACAAGTGTACGTGTATCTTTGTGTCTCTCTCACTCCCTACCACCATTGGTTCTAACCCAGAGCCATCCACACTGAAAGGATGAATTGAAAACAAGAGATAACAGACATTTTTCTCCGACAGCTTAGTGGCAGGAGTTTAAGTAGGGCTCTCAATTTAGGTTCAAATTTGACAATTTGAAAATCTTGTCAACGAACTTTAGACATAAATGGCAGAGATCACGAAATTCACTGATCACTGAATTTCTGCTGGTGTTATTTGCAAGACTTTGACATAGCCAAACTACAAGAAAAACCTCTTCCAATTTTTTATATGGAGATATGAATCCTAGTTTTCAGACTGGAAATAAGGCACACATTTTTAACAGTGAGGGTAATTAATCATTGGAACAATTTGCCAAGGGTCATGGTGGATTCTCCATGATGGACAAATTTTAAATAAAAATTAAATGTTTTCCTAAAATATATGCTCTAGAAATTATTCTGGGGAAGTTCTATGGCCCGAATTATATAGGAGGTCAGACAATATGATCACAACGGTCCCTTCTGGCCTTGGAATCTATGAAAATTACCACTCTCCTTTCTCCTGCCCCTTCCTCCCTCCCGCCCCCGTTCATAGTTTCAATTCAAGGTTCTAATGTTCACTGACCTGTGCTAAAAACTGAAGTTTATTATAAGGGCAACAAGGTCCCATCATCACTAACTTAAATACCAAAAAAGTCATCAAATTAATCCGCTGTCTCACAAACCTCACACCCAAAATATGTACAGTAACTCCTCACTTAACGTCCTCCCACTTAATGTTGTTTCAAAGTTACGTCGCTGCTCAATTAGGGAACATGCTCGTTTAAAGTTGTGCAATGCTCCCTTATAACGTCGTTTGGCTGCCTGCTCTGTCCACTGCTTGTAAGATTCTGTGGAAGAGCGGCGACTTTACTAGGGAGCATTGCACAAGTTCCTGTTCTCCCCCTCCCTCCCAGCGCTTCCCCCACTGCCAAACAGCTTAGGACGTTGGCGGCACTTAGGACTTTCTGGGAGGGAGGGGGAAGAGCGGGGAAATGCTGCGTCTCCACTCCTCCCCCATCTCTCCCAGAAAGTCCTAAGCGCTGCTAAACAGCTGTTTGGCAGCGCTTAGGACTTTGAGGGCGGGGGGGAAGGAGCGAGGGTGCAGCTGCTCCGGAGAGGAGGTGGAGTGGGGATGGTCCTGGAGTGGAGCAGGGACAGGAAGAGGCGGGCCTGGAGCATCCCCTGGAAAAGCTGGTGCTTGATCTTCTCAGGAGAAGCTGCTGCTGCTGCGAAGGTACTTCCTAGAGTCCTTGCCTGCAGCCAGCTGTGCGTGCCTGTGTGGGGTAAACCAGGGACACTTCCCAACCACAGTACACTACAGTACTGCACAGTATATAATGCCTTTTGTCTGCCCAAAAAAAGTTTCCTTGGAACCTAACCCCCCACATTTACATTAAATCTTATGGGAAAATTGGATTAGTTTAACATTGTTTCACTTAAAGTTGCATTTTTCAGGAACATAACTACAACTAAGTGAGGAGTTACTGTATGTATGTGTCTGTGTGCATGTGCACACTACTACAGTTGGAGGACTGAAGGCGAAAATTATGTTCCTTTTTTCTACACTTATATAGCATATTATATACACACATACATATGCATACACAAAATAGCCAACAGAATGCAAAAAGGTTATATTTCTATTGAGGATATATATAGAAAAAGTAAAGCAATGGAATCAAGTTCAAGTGGTTTGTAACTCACTACAAAGCCTGTTCAATCTACAGTATCTACTTAATAATGCGTTTTTACAGTTTAGGATACTGCACTCAAACGAAAGGCTCTAAAGCCCATAATGTGTAAAGTTAGGTCAGTTACCTACACCATGTGTACAATAAAAATAAACACTCTGATGGTGTTAATGAAGAGAGAGACAGACATAAATAAATTAGGTATGGAAGTGTTTTGGGACATTATAAAACTATTTCAACATATGCAAATTTTAAGTGATCAGTTCAGTTGACTCATGTTATAGTCATTAACTTGAAGACCACTGAAATCTGTGCACTGCAATAATTAGACACCACGTTGATAGGCACTTAGATCTTAGGTATCTTCGCTGCTCCTTCAATTGTAACTGACACCATATGCTTTTACTTCAGCATATCCCTGCTAGCATACAGGTGAACATTTAAGAAGCTGAATATTTTTAAAGTAATTAATTACCTGATAGCTTCATGAGGAGCTCAGATGCTGCCTTGACGGACATGTCCTGCCTTAACACATTTGTCTGCACTTCCTGTGGCTTGACAGTCTCCTCAGGGATGCTTGGGGCTGAGGCTTCGGGTCCCTGGTTGAACATATAGCTGGACTGAGACAAGGTTGAGCTTGCAGCTTCTTCATCCCGAGGCTCGTCTTTCACTTTAAACGTAGCAGTCAAGGGCTCTTTTTGATTTGCAGCTGTCAAGGGAGTTAAAAGGCTGGACTTAATGAGATGTATAATGCATAATCACACCGCAGCAGGAAACAGGAATGAACTGCAACCCAAGAACAGCTGGAGCAGGTATTGGGCACTAGAACATGACACTCCATTTAGAAATGGCTGGTAGGGTAGGTACGTATCTGCAGCTTTGGTACACAAGAGCTCAGAGTGTTGAATCTCAAGGAAATGTGCATTTCCCATGCCTCCCTTTCTTCTTCTGCCCCTGCCCCCACAACAGCTTTCCCATTGCTTGTGCTGTCTTGTATGTCTCCCACAAGCCTCATGGACACCTAAGGACACCACTTCACATAACAGCCAATTTGGCACAACCCATAACCATTTAGTTATGAAGCTATTTTTTAAAAACTGGATATAAAAGAGAGGAATAATAAAAGATAGCAAGAGAGAAGGCAGAAGAGGGGAACAAAGGGAAATGAAGAGAAGAGCAAATAGGTTACCCAAATGGTTTGTTGTAATAATCTTATGGGTGTGAATAGAAGGATTTTTAGAGGTCCCAAATACTTCTTGGGGAAGAGAGCCCTGCATTATCAAAGTATTTGGAGATTTTGTTAAAATATCCTTTTAACCCCGGTTCCCACCCTGGAGAAAAACCAAAACAAAGCAAACAGGTTTTCTTTTTAAATATCTTTTTAAATGCCTCATGTAAGCAACTGCTGCTTCTGGGAGCAAGGTCTATAGATCGTGGTGCTGCTTATGTTGGCTGGGCACAGAACCACTTTGGCAAATAGCTCTTCAGTTAGTAGTTGCTGGTGTTGGATCTGTGGCACTGAATTTAGTCAACTTGGTGAAACCAGGGACCTGGATACCACTTAAACAATATTGCCAACCCCAAACATTCTAAATTCATGAGTCAGGCCCCCTAAAATTATGAGAATGCCTTAAATCATTAGATTTATTTTAAAAATCGTCATATTATTTTCCCCCTACCTTTTAATTTTTTAACCTTTAGGCAAAGCCACCTGCCCCGAATTTGCTCATAATTATCTCTTGTTCAAAATTCCACTTCATGTGCACTCAAAAATGCAGGCCTCCCTGTTGCAGGTGGACTCTCCTTACCAGCTCCCCAAGGCACTGGGGAGCTGCCATTCTATCCCGCTCTAATCCCATACCTACCTAGGAACAGAGTAAGCAGCTCCCCCACAACATTCTCCCTCCTACAGTAATCCATCCCCCATACCCTCTTCATTCACTTGTCTCTCATATTCCTCCTTCCCATCACATTCTCCCTATCTGCCACAGCACAGTCCCCGGCACACCCTCAGTCTGCTTCTCACGGTGCTCCTCTCAGTTTGCCTCTTACCCACCACCTCAATCTTCCTCATGCCTCCAACCATTCTTCTGGCTTCCCCTAGAGTCCTTACTTATTTCGTAATGTATTCCCCCTCCCGGCTGCTTGTGCACCTCCACATTCCCCTGCCTGACTAAGTGGCCATCATCTTCCCTGAGGGCAGTCTGGCTTAAGTCTCTTTGGAAAGAGTGGAAGCTGATGGCCATCTTTGCCATTGGCAGCTTCACTTTCCCTTGTGAAGGTTAAAGAGATATGGTGACCAAATCTGGCAGGTACCCAGGCAGAAATGAGAGATGAAACCCATTTTGGCTAAGGGACAAATTTTATGAGATAGAAGGCATGAGAATCCTTAAAGCAAATATTGCAAGACTCATGACAAAAGTCACGAGTGTTGCAAGACAATACTACTCAAGCTCAGCGAGTGACTTATTGAGTCAGTGCTGGCCACAGAGCACCAGGCTTAGTCAACTGAAGATGAAGAGACTGGCCGAACAGCAGGGGTTTGAGACAGCTTGCTCTTCACAGATCTGGATGATGCCTGTGACTTACAGACACACTCTGTTTTTGGTGTGGAGGAAGGCTGGAGAGAAGAGAAGCAGAATTTGAGGGAGGATATTGAAAGAAAAACTGGCTGGGTGACTAGCTAACTAACTATAAACAAAAATAGCCCCAAAATGGGCAAAAGAAAAGAAAAATGAACCAGGGAAACACTGAGGATACTAAGCAAGCTCCAGGCTCACTGGATCATTGGTGGCCAGAAGGATTAACAGAAGGGCAGTTGAGGCCACTGCTTCTCAGAATGTTGCAGAGTGGGAGGCATGTGGAAGAGTGTAGTGCTCCAACAATCACAGCTCCCTGGAAGCTATCAAGCTCATGTCGCAGGAGGCATGCGTAGCCCAAGAGCGGAAAATATGAAGAATAGACCTCAAAGAACAACAGTGGAGTTGCTTTTACAATTACCCTTTTAAATGCCTCACAAACAACTGCTCCTTCTCAGAGCAAGCATAAAGCTACTTTTGAAGCTTTGTCTTCTGTTTCATAACCCTATCTGAAGTGCTCAAAGGAAGAGATAATGAAGTTTTAAGAGCAACCATGGGTAGTTGCTTCTCAGATGGTGAGAAACTTGAAGCTGGTGGCCACAATCAATTGGAGAGTGCTTAAAAGGGATACAGCTCTTGGACACACATTCCACTGTGCCTTAAAAAAAATAATATACGGACCTCTAACACAAATTTTAAAAGCTTTGCAATTTACACTATGGAGCTGCTTGGGTTGCCTTTGGATGATTTCTATTTTTGGTTGGGCTTAGGGTTGGCAAGATGCTATCACAGATGATTTAAGGAAGTGATAGAGATTGGGCTCACCCAGTAAGTATGCACATTTCAATACTCACTCTTAAGGAATTAAATACCTTAAATCTGAACATTTTAATATGCATTTTTAGCACTTATGCCACCATAAGGATAATTTTTACCTTTACAATTTTAGGTAATCAAATGCAAAAATGTGCATTAATGCAATGTTAAGCATTTCATTAAATTCACCAAAATACAAGTTATGTTTAACATAGTTATGTTAACTTCACCAAGTTATATATGTAAGCCCTCCAAATACCTCCACAATCCATTGTCCAGGTCTGACCCTTCTGTCTAACTCTGTCTCTCATGCCCCATTTCTAACATAGTCTATTGTAGGGTTCCAATTGGGCCCACATGGGCATTGTGTACCAGCACGTCTCCCAAGAGGAGTGTACCAGCACGTCTTGGGCCCCAGAATCTCAACTTTTATCTCAGTCTCAACTTACATTTGAATCAATTTGGCTCTCGGAGGTACCGGGGTCCATCCACATGGAATTCAATGCAGGATCAGGGCCCATGTCTAGACAGGGCTTTAGAGATATAGTTTTGGCTAAATTATACAGGGAAAAAGGCTAAATTGATGTTCCTGCCTTTCCTGCTTTCTCTTGTATAGATGCATTACTCTGGACAGAAGTCATAATTCATCCAGCAGAATATATATTTGTTTGGTTAACTGAAAGTTCTTCCTGCTGGTACATTTCCTGAACTGTCAAAACCCTCCCCAGATGAATACTTCCAACCCAGAGGACACACAAAACTAGGACAGTTATTACCTGGGCTTAAATTCTTGGAGGCTATTTTCTGGAACCCCCATGTCCCTCCCCAATTTGGGGCTCCAGGAGGCTTCAGCTGCAGGCTGGAGCTTCCGGGGGCTTCAGCCCTAGGGAGGTGCCAGGGCTTGGGGCTTCAGCTCTGCCTGTGCTCCCACAGGTTTGAAAATATTTATCAGAGCTCAGCTCTGGGTGGCTCCAGCTGAATTTAAGCCCTGGTTATTACAATTAATTGAAAAAAGAACCAACTACTGTGTTAATATCACCACAACAGCTCCATTTAACATTCCCTGTCGCTCTAACTTGAAAGATGACAACGAGGATTCCAAGCTAAACTAAGCCTATATAGAAGAGTAGATAAACATAAAGAAGGTTTTCCGGAGTGATGGATCTGCACTAGGATAAATTAAAATTACAGGTAAGAAAACTAATCTGGTCTCTCTTCAGTCCTGGTTTCACTCCTCCAAACAAAATTCATCATAACACATGGGAAGTAGCATGCAGTGACCAATCACCAACCACATTAGGAGAAATAGTGAACAGATGTCATAGTCATTACAAATAAAGGAATCAGAAAGTTTTCAACAGAAGCTGCTGACCAAACCAATTCACTTACTGTGTATTTCTCAGTGCTCACAACACTTATGATTGAAAAAAGGAAAAGGAATTATCTGCTTCAAGTGAAGCTTGGTGTTATAAGTTGGGCACAGTGAAAGACTGGTCTGTGGTCCAGCTACTAGAGGGCTGAAAGTATGAATTTACGAAAATAAAAGACTCCCCACTCAACCTTCCTGCTGAAGGGAAGGCTGCAAGAAAAGAGATCTACAGAGCCAGCAAATAGACATACCATGGTTGAAAGTAGCTCTACTGAAGGGCTCTAGTACCACACAGCAATAACAACGGGCCCCAGGATGCCTTATAAGCCACAACTACAAAGCATGAGATAGCAGAATGCAACCAAAGACAGCAGTGGGAGATGTGAGGATCAATGGCATGAAGTGCTGAGACTGGAAGCTAAGTAAGCTAAGAAAGGAAAACTTTCTATATGGAACCCTAGGGTTTATGGGAAGAAAAGAAAGGAATAATGTTTTAGCTGGGATCCCATAGAAACTAGAGCGCCTGAGTGACTCACTAAGTGAATACTTACTAAGATTCCAGGTGGAAAGTTGCGGGCATTGGGGATCAGGAAGAACCAAAGAATTTTGATGATTCAAATTCACTATATTTGGAAGGATCCATTGTTTGACTTTGAACATTCACACCCTAAAGGGAAGCTGTGATGAGTAAAGGGCTAACAGTATGACTGATAAGTATTCCTAGTTATTTTTGCTATTATATTGGGAAAGTTGCGGGGACGGGGGGCACCTAGAGGTGAACTTCGGCAAACTATATATGAGACCCTAGTTCACACTTGCAGATAGCCAGGAAGTTTGTAAAATCTGCAAACTCTGCAAAAGGAGCAAGTGGTGAACTGATCTCTTTGCAGGAAGAAACTATGTGGTTGAGATCTGTTATTGACATTTCAGAATAAGATCCCATTTGCCTGATAGTTTCTGTTCGACTTATTAGAAAAAGACTGTACATGGCTTGGAAAGAGAAATACCATTCTCCTGACAGGATAGAATCTAGCTGGGTCTCTCACTTGCTCTTGTCCTTTCTGGTGGCTTCTCCTCAAAGGATCTGATATATTACAGAACACCAGTTGTCACTCACCATACCTGAGGTGCTGTAACACAATTCTGTTCAGTTTCCAACTCCTTGTGTACTCAATCTCTGCCTCAGGAAAACCAAGTAGACTACCACCCAGGCTCCCCACTCAAAGATATTCACCTCTATGGGAACTATTGCCAGTAAATTCACTGTGTGTGGTTGAGATCCTCAACAAGGATCTGAATTGAAATATACATTGTCAAAGTGAAACCCTAGTTCCATATGAACTAGGGTGGCGAAACTGTAGTGTAGGCATGCTTACAGGGAAGGGATATGAGTGTTAAGACTTACCCCTGAGCAAAAACCAATCAGGTGAAACACTCTATTTAAATTTATGGTTATCCAAATCATCTTGTTTAGGAACATTAAGGCAACTTGGAAGTAATAGTAGACGTGAAGGGTTCGAAAAAAGTTAGCTAATTAGCCACACCTTCTCTTAAACTGCTTTGAACCCAAGTGCTTGGGGGAGGGGGGGGGGAGAGTGGAACAGACGGACACCTTTAAGGAAACCATAGAGTGCTAGTTTACACACAAGTATTGCCAGAAGAAATCCCTTCCCTCACCACTACTGGCTGAATTACAGCTAGTTCTGAACAGTGAACCCAGAAAAGAAACCATGCAGAGTAGGAGTGTGACTGGCCATAGGGAGAGATGCACAGAAAAATGGGGGCTGTTTGTCTGTGTGGAGCCCGCTGAATGAGTTTTCCTTCCCTTACTGGGAACCTGCTTGCAAGCTACATGGTGTGATGCAGGTTCTGGTAGGGTGAAGACAGGAAAATTTTGGTTTAAAAACACCTCTACTACTGTCCTCAGAGCCATCCCCCTGTTTGCCAGGGCCATTGCAACAGAGGCACAATCCTGAAGAGAAAGCACGTCAGTACCAAGTGCTAAAACCATCCTGCTGAAACCACTGATAAGTCCCTAGTCTGTTGTGCAGCAAAGTGAGATCCTCTGCGAGAGCCCTTTCCACCCTATCAGATGAAGACTAAGCTAGAGGAAGAGGGTGGGAAATGACTTGTTTCCCATGGGAAAGTCTTTCTTGCAGAATTCAGAGTAGCAGCCATGTTAGTGGGCTGTAGTCCACGAAAGCTTATGCTCTAATAAATTTGTTAGTCTCTAAGGTGCCACAAGTACTCCTGTTCTTTTTTCTTGCAGAAGGCTCTCTCACAGGCAGCAGCACAGAAAACAGCTGCTCTCCTCCATGAAAGCACAGATACTAGGTGTGACAGCGTACCCCATAAGGCTTTATGGGGGTGTGTGCTTATAAATGTATGTATGACGTAACTGGAATATGTTTTGTGCTGCCTGTGCCATGTAATATATCTCCGTAAAGGTTATGGTCTACTATATCTATTCATCCTATTGTACATATATATCATTTTCTACTTGAGGTTAAGAATATGGGCTGTATGCTTGCTTGGTTTCTAAGTAAGTTTTGTGAGGCATTTGGTCAGCTTCTTGAGGAAGGAATTTGCCAGGGTTAAGTACCTGATCAGGAAACACTTGGAGAACAATGCATCTTGGAATGCTCCAATCCACATAAGAAGTCTTCCTGGAGACATGCAAGATACCATGTGGACAATGGCTTCGGCCTGTAAAGACTGAGTCGTGCAGGGACATGTGACTTGCCCAGGTGACTCCAAAACTCCATCTTGGAGCTGGACTTTGCATAGGAGGGAAGAGAGGGGTCTCCACCCACAAGTCAGAGTCTATTTAAACCCATGGGAGACCCCTCCATTTTGTCTTCAGCTGGCTAAGGAAGGAGCCTCTCCACCCACCCCAGGATACTTGAAGGGAACTGGAACAAACGACAGTAACTACAGGGTGTGTGAGTGATTGCTGGACCCAGGCTAAAAGGAGATTAGCCTGTAAAAGGGAGCATTCTGGAACTGGTGAGGAATTTATCTGTATTTAGTTTGATTAGACATAGATTTGCGCATTTTATTTTATTTTGCTTGGTGACTTACTTTGTTCTGTCTGTTACTACTTGGAACCACTTAAATCCTATTTTCTGTATTTAATAAAAATCACTTTTTTCCTTATTAATTAACTCAGAGTATGTATTAATACCTGGGGGAGCAAACAACTGTGCATCTCTCTCCATCAGTGTTATAGAGGGCAAACAATTTATGAGTTTGCCCTGCATAAGCTTTATACAGGGTAAAACGGATTTATTTGGGTTTAGACCCCATTGGGAGTTGGGCATCTGAGTGCCAAAGACAAGCACACTTCTGTGAGCTGTTTTCAGGTAAACTTGCAGCTTTGGGACAAGTGATTCAGACCCTGGGTCTGTGTTGGAGCAGACGAGAGTGTCTGTCTCAGCAAGACAGGGTGCTGGAGTCCTGAGCTGGCAGGGAAAACAGGAGCAGGGGTAGTCTTGGTACATCAGGTGGCAGCTCCCAAGGGGGTTTCTGTGATCCAACCCGTCACACTAGGGAAGGGGCAGTTTGGCTTAGCAAAAATGAGCTTTCAAAGAACGAGCAAATGAAACTCTGCCTTTTTGCCAGTGGATCTGACTGAAAGGCCCATGAGTTATGACTTCTGCTCAAAGCAGTAGATCCCGTCACAGAACAAACAGAATTATCATTATATTTGGTTCTGTGAATAGTAGTTTGTGCACATTTTAAATCTAGGTTGAAAATATACACTTTCTAGAAGCACAGGGTTGTATATTCCTTGCTGTGCTCGGGGAAATGCACTGGGAAGCAGTTTGTTGTACTAAAGTTCAAATCACTCTTCATTAGCTCAGACTTTGCATTCCTGTATACTGCTAAATTCTGTGCGTTTCTGGGAGGTGTAAAATATGAGAGATTTGATTTTGATGATGCCAAGAAATTCTTGGATGTAAAACAGCAATCTATTGGGGAAGGGACTATTAAGCTGGTGATATATCAGAAGCAGAGGTTATTAAAAGCTTTTATTTGTCCAACTTTTAATTAACTGTGCTATTGCCCTTTTTGGGTTTTATTTTCAATTAAAGATCTAGATGGAAATTATGAAAATGTGAATCTGAAGAGACACTTCAAAGAGCTATCTTGACATCAGAAATATCTACACTGACAGCAGCATATGGAATTTACAATGTTTTTAACTTAAGGACATGACCAAATATTTGCCAGCCATGTGTGCTTACATATTCTATTTGAAATCTCTGATTTGGGCATAAACTATGGACTTTAAACATATGCAGTATATTCTTTTCCTTGGAATTGCTAAAGAAATATATCAGTTATGACAATTTAATTGGGTGTACTTTTTATTATTTTAAAAATAACCTTTTGAAGAGCCTCCAAACCAGCCAATTCAGCACTGTTAATGGAAACTTTGCCGGGAGATTTTGCTTGACATCACATAAGTACAAAGGTTTTCAAGAACCCACACAGTATGGATAATCTTTCTAACTAATAATGCAAATTACCTAATTATATACTGTATGTAGCAGTCAGCTGATTTAGTAGTTTATTATTCTATCAATGGATTCAGCTGAGAAAACACGAGTACAGAGTTTAGTGTTTGCAGTCATCAGAATCCCAAGACAGTATTATTCCTAAAATGTGTATCTTCGTGTGGCTGTGATATCAGTTATGAATTAAAAGGGATTCTCTCCCCACCCCAAACACAGACTGTAGTTTCTTTAACAAGCAAGGCTGGCCAATCTTTATATATTGATGAGTGCTCCTGTTAGCTTTTCCCCTATATTAGAGTGTTTTTACATGAGCAATTTGAACAACATAAAAAGAACTGTAGAAGCAAAGTACATCCTAAGATAAAAAGAGATGTTGTCTAGGGCAATGCAATTGGGTGAACACAAGGAAGAGAAAGGGAATGAAGTATGCTTTACAATTATTGTTTCCACACAAAGTCCCTTTGAAATCAGAATGACATTTATTTCAATGGGACTCATTTATTTTAAAATGTGATGAAAAGTAAACACCGCACATAAAACTAGCACAGTAAGGATGTTATTATACTATGCTACCCATGGCAATTTGGCTTATTGTGAGAAAACACTGTTTTATAACAATAGGAAACAAAATTTTTAAAATGAGTGAAAGGGCAAAAATTTTCACACAGATACATACTTTGAATCTGCTAAAATTTAAGCCATAAAAATAGAAACTAACCTTCCGCAGATTAAGTTACAAATGCAGTTACAAGGTTTCTGTATGGAATTGATGTACAGAAAACTAAAACAAAATGAAAAAACATGTTGGCCCTGATTCAACAAAGCACTTAAGCACGTGTTTAACTTTAGGCCTGTTTGCGCTAAGTAAATGCAAAACAGTAAAACCCATGCTTAATTGATTTGCTGGATCGGGGTCATTACACAGAGTCAAGCAGATCATAATCAGTAGCTAACAAGCTAAAGGGAAATTATTAAACTGGAGAAGATGGGGATTAGTAGAAGAATTATAAAGTGGGTACGAAACTGGCAACAGGCTGTGCTGAACAGAGAACTATCAAGCTGGAGGGAGGTTACTAGTGGAGTTTCGCAAGGATCAGGTCTTGGGACCAATCTTATTTTATATTTTAATTATTGACCATTAATGAAATCGGCTGATGATAAAAAGTTGGGAGGTACCATCAATACAAAGGAAGGTTGGGATATTATAAGGGAAGAATTGGATAATCTTGAGGACTGGAACAATAGAAATGGGATGAAATTTAATAGTACAAAGTGCAAAGTCATGGGGACAAATAAGAACTTCTGCTATCAACTGGAAACAACACAAGAGGAGAAAGACCTGGGTGCATTAGTCGATCACAAGATAACTATGACCAATGTGATGCGGCTGTGAAAAAGGCAAATGCAATCCTAGGATGTATCAAACAAGGCATTTCCAGTAGAAGTATTAATACCATTGTACAAGGTACAGCAAAGACCTCACGTAACAGAGTGGGAATTTTCTGTAATATTTTGTATGAATACTGTGAGTACCTCAGTTTCCCTTATATGCTGCATGGTCACCTCGGGGTTGGAAAAGGGCTGTTTACTCTCAGGCAGGCTACCACACAGTGTGGATAAAGCCTAGCTGTCTCAAGTTTGTGGCCCACATCACTGGAGAATCCATGAAGACAATGGCAAAACCCACCCCAGGACATTTGCTTCCTAGCAACTAACGATCATGGATGGTCAAGAAGCCAGCCATGTTTGGCCAGCTGGAGAACAAAGGACTGAGGAGGGGCCAGGTGTGACTCGCCAGGGAATTTGCACAAAGATTACAGAAGGGGACAGAGCAGGAGCCAAAGAGGGACACACTGCTTGGCTGGGACTCTGGGCTAACCAGAATGGAGCAAGGTGTAACTTTCTTCTCTCTGTGCTTACCAAGGTCTTTCTACGCTGTATTCCACACATCTAATAAACCAGGGATTCTCATTTTTTTTCTTTATGAGGCCCCTCCCCCATGCAACATGCTATAAAAACTCCACGGCCCACCTGTGCCACAATGACTGTTTTTCTGCTTATAAAAGCCAAGGCTGGCATTAGAGGGTAGCAAGCAGGGCAGTTGCCTGGGGCCCCACATCACAGGGGGCCCCATGAAGCTAAGTTGCTCAGGCTGTAGCTTCAGCCCCGGGTAGCAGGGCTCGGGGCTTGAGCCCCACGCAGCAGGGCATCGGCTTTCTTCCCTAGATACCAGTGAGTCTAATGCCAGCCCTGCTTGGTGGATCCTCTGAAAACTGCTCACGCCCCCTCCCCCAACCCCAAAAGGGCCCTGGACCCCCTGGTTGAGAAATGCTGTAATAAACCCTACTGTTTTTACAACACTGGCTGAGAGTCACTGCAGATGCTGAAGGTAGGGGTGCATTACCTCCTTTGTGTGTATAAGTCTCCCTCAGATGCCCACCTCAGGTGGACTCACTGAAGGGAGCTCATGGTGTGAATCAGGGTGATGAAGGCTCTAAGGTTCAATCCAAGGAGGCGGTGAAGCAGAATGGCTTAACCCTAATGAAAGAGTGAGGCCCTAACGGGATCTGGCATACTGAAGGGGTCCTCCTCTCCAAAGCAGTTCCAGAGTACTGGACCTGCAGGTCTGTGACACCTCACTTAAAATATTGTATGCAATTCTGCTCACCCATGTTCCAGAAAATTGAATTGGAACTGGAACAGGTGCAGAGAAGATCTACCAGGATGATCAGGAAATAGGGAGCCTATTTTCTGATGGGAGATTAAAAGGGCTTGGTTAATTTAACCTAGCAAAAAGATGGCTCAGAGGGGACATGATTGCTTTCTATAAATACACTGTGGGGAGGAGTAACCACCAGGGAGGGAGATGCGCCATTTCAGCTAATGGACAATGTCAGCACAAGAACAAATGGATATAAACTGGCCATGAATAAAGTTAGGCTGGAAATGAGAGGAAGGTTTCTAAACATCAGAGGAGCAAGGTTCTAGTACAACATTTCAATAGGAGTAGTCGGGGCAAACAACCTTAGTTTTAAGATAGAGCTTGCTAAGTTTGTGAACAGGATTATGACCGGGTTCCCTGCAATAGCTGGGGACAGGACTCAATGACTCAGCAGGTCCCTTCCAGTCCTATGCCCCATACCAAATAAAATCTGTAGACCAGCCTCATTTAAACTAGAACACTAGGCAGCACTAGCACACACAGCTTGCAAATATTTTTCTTAATTAAACTGTTTTGACTCTACATGATAAAATCTGGAAAGTATTTCAGGGATTTTTTTTTAGGTTTTGGACTTTAAAATTGCTGAATCGGTTTACATCTTCTATTTCAGAAAAGTTGAAAAAAAACTAAAGAGTCACATCTAGCCTGACAATTTCTCTGGAAAGAGTCTGTCATATGCCATTTGAGAAGTCAAAAGATTTATATTCTTGAAAAGTTAAGGGCTGAGAGTTAATAGTGTCATTATAAGTAACTAATCAAAGGGACTGGATTCAGTACACTAACTGAAAAACCTGGAAACAGAAAAAATACAGCTAATATTTATCAGACCTGCTCAATAAAAGAGCACTGCTACTGCTATATAGCCAAGCATCTTGCATAGGTAATAGCACCAACTAAACATAAAGTATTACAAATTATGTTTCAAAATATCAACCCCTCTGGAAAATACATTCCTTCCCCTTTAACATAGCTTTTCTTGTATAGTAAACTTGGTGATGATGGCAGTACATTTTCATCCAAATATGCACACACACAAAATTACAGATACATCTCACTCCCCGAGTGACTTTATAGCATGTTGCTAGGTAACAGTGCATACAAGTCAGGTTTCAGGACCTTTAGTAAGTCACCATAAAATAACTGCATGGGTCTTTTTGCATGAATAATGTACATTTGTATCCTTTTTCTGATGCCAACAGATCAGTCATTGAAAACATGATTGTCTGCCAAACTGTAAACAGCTCCCCATCAACTGTTACACGAAAAACAACAGATCAAAATGTTGTGGTTTTTTTTTTTCCCAGTTACCAGGCTTTTTTGCCTCTTGCTTTCTGCTCTCAATTTATGCTTTAAGCAGCCATCATGAGCTCTATTATCTACAGTGCAGTACAGCTGAGGTCTAGAGAGCCACTCACTGTATAACATGCTCTTAAGCAACACTAATCTAAAATAGTTGTCAGAACCACAACTGAAAATGGGCTTCTTCTAAGGATTAAGTTTGAAACTCAACAGCAACAACAAAATAAGGTGCAGACAAACAAAAAATCTTTTTCCATAACAAAAAAGGGGAAAAAAATCAACATATACTTCTAAAATCCAGAAGTTTCCATTGCTTCTTTTGAAACTTAATGAGAGCTGTTTGCTATTCCCATCCCTGACTTCTCATTCGTCTTTTCCTCTCCCTTTTGCTTTGAGTTGGGTTGGCTCTACGAACCCTGAGACTTTATTTTCCATCTCTCCTTGTTCCATCCTGTGTTCTCAGATAAGAGTCTCTGTACTCCCAGAGGTACAAAGATCTGGGGCAGATGAGGACATTAAGCCATTCCAAAAGACAAGAGTGAAGTGTGACTGAGCAAAGGGACATTAGACGAGAGCTTGATCCTCTGGTTCACCTGGCAATGACATTTACTGAAATGCAAGTCACATTCCATTTAAAGGAATGCAGTGACCAGTTATTCTCTATTCAAAAGGGTATTGTAAACTTCCAAAGGGCAGAAATGGCGTATGGAAATCACCTTGGGGACTGCCATCACCATGTAAGACAGAACTGATTCTCTACCAACCATTTTTTTCCTTCCTCTCTTTTAAATTTTCAAGCCCAACCTTTGAAGTTGTTTAGCTAATAATGCCTCACCCCCATCTCTAGCATATTCCCAAAACTGAAACATTCAGTCAAACCAACAATAGAAGACAGAAAATACAACAGATTCTCCCTAGGCACATATGCTCAATTTCATAACATTATTCTGCAGGCAACACTCCGAGGGAGGGGAAAAAATAGAAGCGTGGTCTGCATTAAATAGGGATTTCAATTAAAAACAAAGGTTAGAAATTAATGGAGATATCCCATCTCCTAGAACTGGAAGGGACCTTGAAAGGTCATTGAGTCCAGCCCCCTGCTTTCACTAGCAGGACCAAGTACTGATTTTGCCCTAGATACCCAAGTGACCCCCTCAAGAATTGAACTCACAACCCTGGGTTTAGCAGGCCAATGCTCAAACCACTGAGCTATCCCTCCCCCCCAGCTTTTCAGAAGTTCTTCACATGCCTCTTAGGCTACCAACATTTTGATGATAATAATCAAGAAAATGAAGTAACATCTTCCATTCTTTATTAGCATTGATTAACTAGGCCTCACACACCCCTCTGAAGTGGGGTCAAGCATTATAAGCCCCATTTTAGAGATGGTAAAAGGCTGAGGAAGGTTAAAGGCTAGATTTTCAGAGATGCTGGGCAACAATAGCTCTGATTGACTTTAGCTGCAATTGTGGATGCTCAGCATTTCTGAAAATCATACCCAAGAGGACTTGTCTGTCATCACATTGACTCAATAACAGAATCTGGAGTTCCTATTCCCAGCCCTCTAATATAATAATTAGGTGTGACCTCCCAAAAATAAACAGGAAATTGTTGTTGTTTTTTAAGTCAGGTGAAAAAACTAAACATATGGCAATTCCAAGAATTAGTGGATGCAGACCAAAGGGGGTTCTTAAGGTGAGGAGGAGCAGCAGCTGCTGCCTGCCGTTCAGTTACCTGACAGCTTCATGAGAAAATCTGATGCCATCTTGACAGAGATGTCCTGGCTGAATAGTGCTGAGGCTGTATTGGCCACATAGTCAGAGGAGTCTTTCAGCTTTGTGTTGTTCGTGGCTCTGTCAACAGTGCTGAAAGCAAAGGATGTAGCTGAGATGCTGTTGTCATCTTTGGGTTCTTCCTTTACTACTAAAGGTGGGACACCAGCACTGGCCTGCCCAGCCACCTCAAGTGTTTTAGACACAGATGCTGTCCCTGTAAGCTCAGATCCTCTTTCCCTCTGTTGCCCAGGGCAGGAATCATTATTTAGCTGTGGCGACCCCTTGACTTCAGTTTCTGGGATTTCCTCTTTCACTTTCGCTTCTGTCCTGAGGAAGTGCTGATGGCAACGCATGTGGAGTTTCAGGCTGAAGTGGCGTGAAGAAGTGAAAGGGCATAGCTGGCATTGGAAGGTTTCTCCCCTGTCTTGGTGCTGATGAACCTGATTATATGGTTGAAAACAAACACATACATTTAAGGAAAATGTTACAAAAATATTCTAACGGTCTCTCCTATATATCTGTCTCACACACATTTTTATAAATATGTCAACTCATTAGTGAACATGTCATTACAAGACTTTTGCTAAAAGATCAATTTCTAATAAACATAGTATGGCACCGCCTAGGCAGCAAAGAACATAAGTTCTGAACCCAGTTCAAAAACCAGATATGTCCTGTTTCTGCACCATAGAAACCGGAGGTCCTTTTTATACGAATCAACCTTTATGACCTGGCTGTAATGCTATCATTGTATAAAATTCTGACTCCTCAATTCAGACAGGCAGCTGGTTCTTGGACTAGAACCTTATTTATTGTGTATTTTGTTAAGTGTTATGCCTATAACATTCTGTAAATAATGATGTTTCAGTGCAAACCTTGAAAATGCTAACTTGTATAACAAGTACTGTAATCGATTTAGGTCCCATATTAATCCTCCATTATGAGAAAAAACACAGTTCTTGTTTATATCAAATAGTCACTGAAATAGTTTGTTGAGAACTAATTCTAGCAGAAAATGAAAGATTCTGTTATGACATGATACGATAAAGTGTTTGCATCACATTCTGATTTATCAAGTGTTACCTGGTGAACATTTTCTTTTATCTTCCATATTTTTAGACTATAAGTTCTTCCACACAGGGACCATGTCTTCCTGTTTGTTTGTTCACTGCCCAGTACAATGGGACTCCAATCCCAACTATGGCCTTTGGGAATTACCACTTGTGTACGTACACACACACACACTCTCTCTCTCTCTCTCTAATTTGAAGATTAATTTAGTATTCATGACAGGGAGGGAACAAGCATAATTAGGGCCCTACCAAATTTGTGACCATGAAAATTGTGTCACGGACCATGAAATCTGGTCTCTCTCCTCTCCCCCCGTGAAATCTGATCTTTTGTGTGCTTTTCACAGGAGAGACCACCGTTTCTCAAATTGAGGGGCCTGACCCAAAAGGGAGTTGCAGGGGGGTCACAAAGTTATTTTAGGGGGTTCACATTATTGCCACCCTTACTTCTGCACTGCCTTCAGATCTGGGCAGCTGGAGAGTGGCGGCTGTTAGCCGGGCACCTAGCTCTGAAGGCAGCACCCCGCCAGCAGCAGCGCGGAAGTAAGGGTGGCAATGCCATACCATGCCACCCTTACTTCTGTGCTGCTGCCTTCAGAGCTGGGCGTCTCCAGATAGAGGCGGCTGCTGACTGAGGGCCCAGCTCTGCAGGCAGCATCACAGAAGTAAGGGTGGCAATACCATACCATGCCATTCTTACTTCTGTGCTGCTGCTTGCGACAGCTCTGCCTTCAGAGCTGGGCTCCTGGCCAGCAGACGCTGCTCTCCAGCAGCAGCGCAGAAGTAAGGGTAGCAGTACCACAACCTCCCTCCCCTTACAATAACCTTGCAACCCCCAACCCACAATTCCTTTATGGATCAGGACCCCTAAAATTACAACACCTTGAAATTTCTGACTATAATAGCTGAAATCATGAAATTTATAATTTAAAAAAATCTTATGATCATGAAATTGACCAAAATGGACCATGAATTTGGTAGGGCCCTAAGCATAATGATAGCAAACTTTCCTAATGTACTTTAAATTCAGTCTCTAGAAACCATGCTATTCCAGTCCTGGGTATTTCTTTTACAAATACTGCTAAAGATGTACATTTGTTCCATTCTATTTGGTGATTGTATAATCTAGACAAAATGGCACTCAACTGAGATCAACACACTCATTTTCACTTGTGACCTAAACTGGATTTGAACTCAGGCCTGCGGAGATGTAAGGTTAGTGAAGCAATCAAATCTCACATGCCATTTAGCCCTTCTGCATTCAGTGAAAGTACATTTCATTGACGCTGCTAAGATTTATACTGCAGCAGCACCCAAATGCCCCAAACAGGATCAGGCCTCATTGTGTATGTGCTGCACAAACACTGAGTACGAGATAATCCTTGCTGCACCGAGTTTACAGAATGACATTCTCAATGTGATAGAAATGTGTTATTTACAGCCAAAAATAATTTTAAGATGTTAAAAGTTGCAGCTAACAAAAACTAAGATATTAAGAGCTAATGCTGAAACCCAGTCCTTATAGCACCCAAATTGGGTTTTAAAACAACCCCCGCTTACAGCAGAACATTTGTATAATATATCATAAATAATAAGAATTTGTAATGAAAACACCAACAAAATTAGTTATCTGTACTACTGGAAATACTGTGATATAGAAGTGACTTTTTTCTTTATCAGGAGGCACTGAGATGTACTAACAGTTGCAAGCTCCTTCAGCATGGCAACTTTATCTCCTACACCCACTAAATTCCTGTGTGCCAAGCTGCATCTTTAGGATCCCCACCAATCAATGTCTCCCTGCGCCCACATTTAACCACTTCTGCCAGAGGACCCATGTCATAAATATGACTATTTTTGAAGGCTGTCAAAGTCACTGCTGCTGTCAGGTGGCAAAGTTTGTGTGGAAGCCCAGTTTCTTTTCCCAGGGGCTCAGAATGCCACCTGTGCACTTTCCAGAGTTCAGAGAGAGGTGACGGGTCTGTCTGTTTTGGATTTCTCTTGTGACAGGTCACAACAGCAACATCACCAAGCTGACCAGGACTTGCTTTATTTTGAAACAAAATGCTCGTTAGGTTACAATTTTACAGATTATACAATAAATAAAAAAAGGAAAAATTCTTGCTCACTGGATCCAAATTCAGGGATTCCTGTTTAAACCACAGGAAATGGATGAAACAAGTTTCCAGAGCACTGACTAGCACGCCTATAGTAGTATTTTAAAAATTCCAATAAATAAATTGGTTTGAAAATATAAATACTGATAAAAACAGAAAAAGATCATCTTCATTTAAAGGGATTTTAACTGTCATTCACTTCCTGGTCCTGGACTGCAGGAAAGAACTTAGTTATTGACATATTGGATGGTCCATCTACAGTTGTCCAGTCTCCTCTCTCTGATAATGACTACTTCCAGACGTTTCACAAGGAGAAGCAATAAACCCTGTAGTGGATAGCTATAATATAACCTGCCTATAGTGCAAGTTTCTTCCTAAATCCTATTCAGCTTATGCCTTGGAGCATGAGGACCTTATTTTTTATCCTATTTAATATAACTGTGGATGTTCTCCTTGTCTTTGTTTTAATGCTGCAGTGTTCTTGGTCTGAAATGAGATCCTATGACAATGGGTTATAAAGGCTCAGGCCCTGATCCTGAAATGACTTTTGCATCAATTAACCTGAAGCATGCTAGTAGTCCCATTGACGTCAATGGATCTACTCACTTAAACTTTAGCTTGTGCATGTTTGCAGAATTGGTCCCAATTAGGTGGGGATTCAAATATTTCCTTTTCATCAGTTTTAAATTTGTTTCTGGCAGGTGAATTCAGTGTCCTCTTGTTCTCATATTACAAGAAAGAATAAAAAGAAGTTTAATTTACCTTCTCCATCACATTCATTACTTCAATCTTGTCACCTCCTCTCTAATCTAAGCAATTAAATGATTTTCAGTTCCTTTCTTCATAGGAAGTTCTTACCATGCTGCTAATCATTTTGTTGCCTGTTTTTGAACCTCTTGTGTCTCTAATATAGCTTTTTGATTGAGCAGAATTGAATACAGAATTACAGGAGAGAGCGTGCCATCTATTTATAGAATGGCATTATAGTATTTTCAGTATTAGTGCTGTCCCATTCTACATACATTCAAACATTTTGTTTTGCTCTTTTAACCACTACTGCACAATGAGAAGATGTTTTCATTCAGCTATCTACAGTGCTACTCAGATATTTTTCCTGAATGTGCATGACTAGTTTAAACTGTTCCTTCTAATAAGCATGCCCTTGCATTTATCAACAATAATTTCCTTTGCCATTGTGCTGACTAATCACCTAGCTTTTTTAGGCCTTCTCAAGATCTTCTCAATTCCTCCTCATCTTGACTCTCCTAAGTAATGTTGCATCATCTGCAATTTTGCCAGTTCACTATTCACTCCTTTTTCTAGACCATTACTAAATAGATCAAACAATACTAGTCCTAGTATAGAGAAATCTGCAGTTAACCTCTTGTCATACTTCACAGATTAATATATTCCTAATTGTTGGTTGACTGTCTCTTAACCAATTTCTAATCTGGGATAGTAGTTTACCCCTCACTCCACAACTACTTAATTTTCTTGACAGCCTCTTGGTGAGGGACTTTGCCAAAGGCTTTTTTAAAGGCCAAATTAATTATCTCAACTGAATCTCCTTTATCCATTATTTTGATGACACACTCAAAGTTTCCCAGTATATGAGAATATGATTTTCCTTTACAGAAGCCATGTACCCCTATCATATCATGTTATACAAGGTGTTCTATTCTATTTTTGTCATTTTAACCAGTTTCCCCTGTATTGGTCTGTGATTTACAGGATCAACCCCTCGTGTCTTTTTTAAAGACAGATTCAAGATTTGCAATCTTTCAATCTACTGGCTGATTTTAATAAGTGTCATTTTTCTCAGCAGCTTGGTCACTTTATTTTTAAATTCCTTCAGAACTTTTGGGTGTACATCACCTGGTGTAGGTCACTCATTGTTCTATACATTTACCTACTTGTTCCTGAACTACTTTTTTTGGCACCTCAGCCTCTGACAGTGTCTCATCTTTATTACTTGTAAAGAGTAGCTCTGAAGTATCTTCCCAATGTGATGAATTCTGATGCAAAGACAACCTTTAGTTTCTGTGAAACATCATTATCCTCCTTAATTGTTCCCTTAACTTCTTGGCAGTCAAGTGGACCCACCAATTCTCTCAGACGTCCTGAGTCTAATACACTTAGAATTTAAAGAGTAAATAAACAAAAAACATTTTTATTTCTGACCTCCTACTTACTATCTGACAATTTAGCTGTCAATAGTTTATGCTCTTTACTTACTTACAGGAATGGAGCAGTGGAGAGGTCCTCCAAGAAGGCTAGAGTGGCTGCAGGGGAAGCAGCCAATCAAGGCCCAGGAGGACCATATAAAAGGAGCTGCAGAACATAGCAGAAGTTAGAAGAGGCTTGGAGCTGGAGAAGGAAGGACTGTGTGCTTGGCTGGAAAAGCAGCACGATCATGGACAGCTAAGTGGGGACAGGGACAGGCTCCTGGCTGACTGCCAAGACTGAGCTAAAGGCAGCTTGCTAGCAGGGACCAGGGGAGCAATGAAGGAGCACCTGGCTGGCTGCAGAGACTAAGTAGGGGAGGGCCGCAGGAAGGTATTGCCTCCAGGGAGGAAGCCCTGGGGATATGGCCCCATACCAGGGCCGGAACTGGTTTAAAGACTGTGGACACACCTAACCAGAGGGGGCACTCATGGGAGGTGAATGCCAACCCGATTACACCATAGACTCATAGACTTTAAAGTCAGAAGGGACCATTATGGTCTTCTAGTCTGACCTCCTGCACAATACAGGCCACAGAATCTCACCCACCACTCCTGTAACAAACCCTTGACCTATGTCTGAGCTATTGAAGTCCTCAATTTGTGGTTTAAAGACTTCAAGGTGCAGAGAATCCTCCAGCAAGTGACCTGTGCCCCACGCTGCAGAGGAAGGCGAAAAACCCCCAGGGCCTCTGCCAATCTGCCTGGAGGAAAATTCCTTCCCGACCCCAAATATGGTGATCAGCTAAACCCTGAGCATGTGGGCAAGACTCACCAGCCAGAAACCCAGGAAAGAATTCTCTGTAGTAACTCAGATCCCACCCTATCTAGTGTCCCATCACAGACCATTGGGCATATTTACCGCTAATAGTCAAAGATCAATTAATTGCCAGAATTAGGCTATCCCATCATACCATCACTTCTATAAACTTATCAAGCTTAGTCTTGAAGCCAGATATGTCTTTTGCCTCCACTGCTCCTTTGGAAGGCTATTCCAGAATTTCACTCCTCTGATGGTTAGAAACCTTCGTCTAATTTCAAGTCTAAACTCCCTGATGCTAGCTTTGGTATGATCCCTCCCCTAAGGATGTTGAACTTACACTCTTAATTAGTCTAAATAATACAGAGGAGTTGAATTGAGAATAGCCTCTCCCCATGTGTGCTCTAGGACGAGCTGTTCCAGAAAAACAATAATTTGAAGTGTCAAATTTCTTCTTTTTACCTTGTCCTAACGAGAAAATTGACCAGTTTATATACAGATCTTTGAAGTCACCCATTATTATTATAATAGACTTAGCTGCTGCTTTGCTATTCCTCAATGTTGTGCATTCAGTATCCATTTTCTAATCAGGAGGATAATATATTTGTATTCCTATGACATGGGATTTTTACAGATTCCATAGTATTGTCCTCTTCACACAGAATCTTTGATTGGGTATAATTCTACTTATCCCTGCAAACTAATTTATGTTTTCTGAATAGTTTATACCAGGGATTCTCAAACTGGGCGTTGGGACCCCTCGGGGTCACAAGGTTATTACATGGGGGGGGGGGGTCGCAAGCTGTCAACCTCCACCCCAAACCCTGCTTTGCCTCCAGCATTTATAATGGTGTTAAATATATAAAAAAGTGTTCTTCATTTATAAGGGGGGGTTGCAACTCAGAGCTTTGCTATGTGAAAGGGGTCACCAGTAAAAAAAAGTTTGAGAGCCACTGGTTTATACCCATGTAATACAGATTCTTGTTGTTTGTTATTCCACAGTGATTCAGCAATGCTTGCTATGTCAATTGTGTCAAGGTACACTTCAATTGCTAGGCAATCGAGTTCACCCCTATTTTTGCTTTAAGGTTCTTGTATTGTTATATAGACACATACTTATTTTTGGCCATATGCTTATTCTTAAATCCCTAAGCGGATACCCTGTTGCTCTTCTGAAACATAACTTTGTGATCTTAACCAACCCCTCTGCAAGTAGCATTGGAAGAGGAGCAGGAAGCTGTGTCTTAGCATGCACATGCTCCATAGATATGGAGTGGCCGGAAGCCGGGTGCCTGAAGCCTGCAGCAGTGTTCTGAAGTGAATTTCATCCAAACCTACCTACCAGGGGAAATTGAAAAAATTGAGATTTTATTCCCAGATTATCACTCTCCCTTATGTTATTTTTTGCCATTTCAAAATAAGTACATAATCTTTTTTAAATTAGGAAAATAAATTCCAGTTGTATATTAAACCCAGACAGAAAAGGGGTCACAAACTATCATTTTTGTTGCCTTTTTTTTTCTCTTCAGAATCCTCTTTGTTCCATCCTTATGCGAGTCAACATCACTTTCCACAGGTGTAGCACCAGTTTAAATCATGTTGTAGTACCAGAAATGAGTCCTGAGTTCCTGGGAGCATGCCTGATAGGCCTTCCAAGCATAAGGACTGAAACTTTGGGTTATGAATGATTTTTGTCCCATCCCAGGTGAATAAAACTAGTTTTAGTGTACATTTCTGTACTGAATCTATTTTAGGTTTTTTCTATGGGTATCATTATGGAATCTACATGTCATACAACTATTAAACAAAAAAATGTGTGTGCCCTAAATGACAATATTCTCACAGCCTCCCTTGTTTATAAAAGGCACCTGTGGGTATTTTTCCTTCCTGCCTTTCACTTCCTTGCCTCCAGTTGCAAGTTAGTGGTGGAAAGGGATCCTTGGATAAAACTTTATCAAAAGGGTAGGTATAAAGCTGAACACGGTCAGGGTTAGAATCAGTCCAGTACCCTGTAGTTACATGTTGTAATGCTGGAGTCAAGACACCAGAAGTACTCTGCTCCTTGCAATGTTGTATTCTGGTCCAAACTCATTGTCATGACAGTTAACATAAAGCTATCAAAACTCATTTTCTAAGAAATGAAAAGGCAAAAAAGATGCCGTAAGCAAACACCTACAAGTCACTAATAAAAATCAAAACTCAGATTCCCGAGGTGCACAACATCTAGAATTCTAGAGGAGGGTAAAGGTAGTGTGACTTAAGGCTATGCTGCCATAAGAAACAAAATTAAGAAAAGGCTCCTAGATTTTGATGACCGTGGGTGAAGACTGCAATAGATTAATGCTTTGAACAATCCTGTCTGCCATCCTGCTCTTCTGAACATAAAACACGACACAAATCTCTCAACACACTTATACAAAAAAGGGTTGGATTTTGATGGAATCCTGTCTGAGCAGATGGTGCAGATTGACAAACAAATCCATTCCATTACAGACTTCATTTTTGAGTCATTCTTTTGTTCTAGAAACCACAGGCCCTGGAGATGGCATACAATCTCGGCTGCAGCCAGGGATTTAGCCTGAATTTATAGTAGACTCAATGGGTTTGGCTAGTGGCAACAGTTTGTGTAGGATAAAGAGGAGAGACTCCTATCTGCCAGAATAAGATAAAGTAGTTTCAGAGGAATGATAGGACACTGAAAGGCTGTGAAATCTCCAGCAAGAGAAAGTATACTGTGCCTCTGATTAACAGCTTTAGTTTTTGTTTTACCCTTATATATGTAATTTTTCTTTTGGTTTTGTTTTTAGTTTTTTGTTCGTATTTTATGTCTACGTACTTTTGTTTTTGGAAACACTTTTTTTTTTAAAAAATAGAGAGGGTTAAGGAAACATTTTCTATTGTGGTAAAATAAATCTGTGCCTCTTTTGTCATCAGCTTACCCTGTCACCAAAGAAAACTCATGTCATTCTGGCAGGGTGCCAGTGACTTTATCAAACATTATATTCTCTATCCCCCTTACCAGCCACACATGCATTTTGGATTCATCTTGATTTTGTCCTCCCTGATGCACCACATTGTTACCAGGGGCCTACTAAAAAGAGAATATATATAAATATATCTCAAGCCCCAATGTCACTGTACTATCAACAGAAAATATTTTCCGAACTCTTTTACTGTAATTCTGATCATTTGAATGTACCCGTAAACCAAAGACTGCCAAAGTGACCATTGTGAGACCGAATGTGGCCCATACAATCCTTGTATGCCCTTATCTCTAATAGGGTGGTGTGACCAGTGAAGGCCATAGTTCCCACTATGTAATGGTCCATTTTGACCTGTGACATCACACTGTCTTGAGTGCTGATATTTGCAGTCTGCAGGCCTCACTTCTATATCATGGATAGGGGGGCTGTAATTTGCTCCAGTTTATTTTACTTGTTGATTCTTGTATAAAATCTCATCTCTTACAATTGACTTAGGGTGTATGAACATTGTTTTTTTTTTAAATCCCCACCAAGTTAATCAATATTAATCCCTAGTCGATACACTTCATCCTACAAACCAGGAGTAAACTTAACACAATGTCCCTATACTCACCCACTTAAAATAAAGAGAAAACCAATGGACTTTTACTTCATACTGATATGCAGACTCTGTTAGAACAAAGGAGGAATTAATGACAGAGTTGAGGGCCCCTCCATTCAGAATACTCTGTCACCAACCTGCAGAGGTTTAAATCTGGGAACACTTTGTTCAAGTACATGTCAGTTGATCTCACGCATTACGGTGAAATGGGGGGAAAATACAGGCTTACAGATACAAGTTATTTGAGCCATAAAGGATTTTAAAGATCACTATCAACACTTTGAATCACATCTGAACACATAAAGACCTCACACACACATGAGCAGAAGGGGGGTGTCAGAGTGAGACCTTGTGGGACTATCCATGAGACCAGCCTCAGGGCAGATTAGTGGCTACTAAACACCACCCTCTAGTGCAGGGGTGGGCAAACTTTTTGGCTTGAGGGCCACATCTGGGTGAGGAAATTGCATGCAGGGCCATGAATGTAGGGCTGGGGCAGGGGGTTGGGGGTATGGGAGGGAGTGCGGGGTGCGAGAGTGGGTGCAGTAAGCAGGAAGGGGCTCAGGGCAAGGGGTTGAAGTGCAGGAAGGGTGCAGGGTGTACAAGGGGGCTCAGGGCAGGGGACTGGGGTGCAGGGCAGGGGTATGGAGGGGTGTGGCAGGGGGCTCAGGGCAAGGGGATCAAGGCAGAGGATTGGGGGCTCAGGGCAGGGGGTTGAGGTGCAGGAGGGAGTGTGTGCTGTGTGCAGGAACGGCTCAGGGCAAGGGGTTGGGTGCAGGAGGGGTGTAGAGTGTGGCAGGGGGCTCGGGTGCAAGAGGAGGTGCGGCGTGTGGGAGGGGGCTCAAGGCAAGGGTTCAGGCTCCAGCCCAGCGCCGCCTACCTTGAGCGGCTCAGGGGTGGCAGCAGCACGCAGCAGGGCTAAGGCAGGCTCCCTGTCTACTCTGGCTCTGTGCCGCTTCCAGAAGCAGCCAGCACCACGTCCCTGCAGCCCCTGGGGGAGGAGGGGCAGAGGGCTCTGTGCGCTGCCCTCGCCTGCGGGTACCTTCCCCCGAAGCTCCCATTGGCCACAGTTCCCCGTTCCCAACCAATGGGAGCTACGGAGGAGGTACCCACAGGTGAGGACAGAGCATGGAGCCCTCTGTCCCCCCCAGTTCGTCCCCCCCAAGGGGCCGCAGGGACATGGTGCCGGCCGCTTCTGGGAGTAGTGTGGGGCCAGGGCAGGCAGGGAGCCTGCCTTAGCCCGTGGTGCCACGGGGGTGGCAATCCCTCGGGCGGGATCCAGCCCACGGGCCATAGTTTGCCCACCCCTGCTCTACCATCATTATGAACTAAAGTAATTTTATATCTAAGTGGCCCTTGGTTTGGCAGTATGGGCGCTTCTCACATGTAAACATATTAGAGAAAGCAATGATGTAACCAAGTCTTCTTCAAAATGGTGCTAGCACTGGAGAAAAGTGTGTGCATATAGTGGTGGTGGTGGTAGGGTTAATCATATTTATAAAAATTCTAATTCAGGGTTTGTTTTTTATTTCATTCCTAACCCACCACACAGAAATATAAATACTTGTCTCAATGGTTATGATCAAGAATTTAAATATACTCCTTGCATTCATAAGTCCTTTACTGTACTGCTTATCGATTTGTTCTGAAAGCATTTTAAGACAATATAACCTATATAAACCCTGCGACTCTCAGTTGTGATACTATCACAAGCTAGGGTTTGTATCATAAAGGTGCACACAGCTAGGATCAGTTGTAATTTCTATTACAATTTTGCTTTTATGGATTTATAAAAACATTGTTTTAACTGACATTGGGATAAAACTGACATACTAGTTGTCAATGTAATTGCAATTTTTCTGCTCATGCATAGCTTGACTTGGTTAAACACTGTTTCTCAATATATAGTAGAGCAACTAAAAATAATTTTTGGTGCTGTCAGATTTCTTTTGAGGACTCTGCTTTACCTAATTAATTCCTTGGTATTTTTTGTTACTTTGAAAATTTTTGTTGAAGACAAATTTTGAAAAATGGCTATTGGACAGTTTAATGTTTTTAATCTGTGTTACAGAAAAGTTTCCATAAAATCATCACCACATTATTGCATAGAATACTATATGATCTGTATCTTTGTCTGATTGTTGTAAGGGACTTTACTGTATGAAGACAGAGATAATTCAAGGAGAGGCTGATACCCCGTAGGTAGGAAAGAGTAGCATGGCTTCAAATAGCCATCC
Source organism: Trachemys scripta elegans (assembly GCF_013100865.1). NCBI lineage: Eukaryota > Metazoa > Chordata > Testudines > Emydidae > Trachemys > Trachemys scripta. The sequence goes on from NC_048302.1 coordinate 53,750,845, forward strand.
AGCAACCAACAATTAAGAGACAGTGCAAGAACCATTCATTCACTTTGATGTCCTACCTCTGACCCTCGGCTAAATTCACCAGAAGAGCTTGTCAAAACAGGGGATCCATCTGGTAAACAAAGGAGAACCTAAAGGCCCCAGAAACTGAAACATAGGACTTCTCAGAGGGATTAAAAGTGACTCTCTCTAGGGAAGGGAGAATTGTTCGCAGGAGACCGTAAAGAGAGGCCTGCCTAGGGTTTTTAAGAAGGGCTGACAAGCCTCTAGGTAAGACAGATCTGCATATAGGCTGTTTATTGTTTAAAATCCCCTTTTTTCTCTCTCTCATGCTATGCTTTGTTTCTACTCTTAAGATTAAAGAATATTTTTGTTTGAGAAGGCTGTCTGGTCACTGTATTTACCACTGGTCACTGACTCCCAAAGAACTACAGGTACTGAATCCGGTTAGACCTGCCAGGTAAGCACAATCAATACACAGGGTACTGTAGCCCAGGACCCTGTCTATGAGTGGGAGAATTGCCTGGTTCCACTTCAGGAGATGTAAAGGCACAAGGTCGGAGACCTGAGGCGGTGCACTCAGAGATTGGAGAGGGAAGAGAGGTGCAGCTAGCCCTGTAACCATGACAAGTGTAAATCAAGATGACTCCACTTAAGTAAATAGTTGTTCTGGTGTAAGTGAGATCAGAATCTGGCCCAGTGTTCTAAAACGTTTTAACGTAACAAATGCTGTAACATATCATGCCTAAAAGCTCAATATTTCCCTGTGTACTTTAAACATATTTATCTGTGTTAATAACTACAAACAAATAATTCAGACAAACAAAAAATTGTACTGCTGCTATAACAGGTCAAGTATGCCAATGAAGGAAACTTAGCGGTTCTGTTCAGTAATTTTATATAGAGACTGGATGAGCCAAAGCCCATCTTCACTTCACCATTCATCTTCATTCACCAACATTCACTTCACTGGTGTCCATGCATTGAAGCACACATTATGGTACACAAGAACCATCACACCATATTCTTTAACCCCTGCAGCACTTTACTGCCTTTCCATTAAGTTTCTTTGTTGAATTTGTTCATTTTTGCCAGTTTAACATGTATATTTAATCTTCAGGTAGGTTAGGCTTGAAATATAAGTTGTGTATAATAAATAAAACCTAAAGTTAATAAAAACATTCTTTACAAAAGCATATTACAGTGAAAACAGTTATTGTTTTGGTTTTGAACATTCCCCTGAAATGCCTGCAAACCAAACTTTACAGCACTGTAGTGCCCATAAAGGAGAGCCGGAAGGTGAAACTGACCAGTCTGTTTTCATTGCCCAAATTATACCAAAAGGCAAACAAACTGAAATTTTAAAATCTAAAACTTTTTGTGCTTTCATTTTTAATAAGATGTTATTAGTAGCACAGGTATGGAAAGGAGGTTGTTTTTTTTTAATTGTGTGATTTTTAACCAGATAGTTTCTTTTCTATATATTTTTGCTCACTGAGCCAGTCTCTTCATTGTCAGTAAACACTGCCCTTACCTTCATGTGTGATTTGAGATTGTCCTTGCGTGCACAGCGAAATGGACAGAGTGGGCACTGATGACTTTTTAAACCTGTATGAATCACCATGTGTCGTTTCCAGTAACTCTTCCTCTTTATAACCAACCCACAGATTGGACACTGAAAAGGTTTTCCTCCTTCTTCTTCTGAGGCTTAGTGGACGGAGAAAAGAAAAAGAGAAGGTCCTTTACAGCCACTGACTGGTTGAATACTTTCCCCTCAAACATACCCAAATATCATTTTACAACTTTAGATTTTCATCTGCAAAGACAGACACAGTACTGGTTAAACACCAACACCCACCAAAAGTTTCAATTTCTCTTCTTCCATATTCAAACCTCCCTAATCTAGTTATGCTCCCTCTTAAGAGCTGTAATTTAAGATTCATTTATCAAGTTGAAGTCTCAAAAACTCATTGGATAGCCAGTAGGTGATGCTACTCTTCCTTACCTGGCCCTGTACTTCTCACAAACATCATTCGGTAGCCAAATTTCCTATCCACTATCAGCTTCATCAGGGAAAAATGCTTAACTCTTGATTTTAAAAGTGATGAATTCCAGTATTCGATGGATAATGAAAAAAGAAGATATTAAATACAGAATTCACACTTCTTAATCAAAAAACATGCTGGCGTCATAAACCTAACACGCTCAAGGCCAGAACTGAGTGATTTCAGAATCCCTGCTGTTGAACTTGTTTACTTATGGCTCAAGCAGATGCTGCTGCCACTTCAGTCGTCAGGTGGTCTTAGGGTCATGGGATATTTTTCTTCTTCTATCCTGTTTCTCTGTTTGCTAGTGCATTAAACCTACTGCCTTTTTCTAGACATTTGGACACTATTTTGCACAGTATCGTCCATTGTAAGAGGGAATGGCAACCAATGCCCAGGAAAGATGTTTGTATTTGTCAAGCAAATGTAATTTATCTACTAAGTATGGAATAATCACCAGGCGAAGGGTAAGGGAGATTCTTTGTTGTTGACGTGACACAATGAAACATTCTGACATCTCACTACAAATGCCTCTGCCCATTACGAGGAAGTTTGTAGTGTTGTCATTGAATTAGAAGACAATTTTTATGATTGCTAAAAGGCAGTTTGATTATTTCTGAAAATCCAGAAGTTAGTAGTGTCTATCCTGCTATTTGGAATTATTTCCAGACTATTTCAGGTCATTATCTAATGTATTCATCAGCTATTTTCTACCTGCAAGAATTCATGAAATTTAACATTTCCTGTGATTGGAAACCAACTAATAAAACCTCCAGAATGATTTTGTAATATGTTTCAGTATAATTCCTACTAGCTGGTAGGAGACAAAAATATAATTCATCTGATTACATAGTCCTTCTGACCTAATCAACAAGCCTGAGAGAAAGAGTATATTTTCAATGTGTGTTTTGCAGCTTCAGAAACTTCATGAGTAGAATTTCTATCACACTCAATATATTATTAAATTGCTCCGTCATTGCATCTTTGAAAAGTCAGCGGAAACCAACACTATAATTGCTAGTGTTTCACTTTTTTCATGTCTTTCCTTATTTCTTTATAAAAGGTAAGAGACAAACTACAGAAATATATGTTAGTAGCATTTTTTACTTCTCAAGTCATTTCTTTCTATCATGTCTCCTTTTCAGCAACTGGTTATCATCAGAAGGGAATCAGAAATAAACGTAGCATGTTCTATCACCTATTTTCTAACCCATTAATAATAGGTCTATAAACAAGTGGCTTACCAGCAATTTTGCACATTACTTTAGGCCAAACCCAGGACTGGAGTGAGCGAGTAAAACTCCGCTGTTAACAATGAGAATTCCTAATATACAGGAGTTGTGTGATCCACCACAACAATGCAGCCATTTCTGGGGTGGAACACAAGAGACTTGCTTATAACACTACACAATGCTTTAGCATAAGAAGCAAAGAATACTGGGCCGGTGTCACCTCTCACTTATACTGATGTAAAATCAGGAACAACTCCAATTAATTCTATGGAGCTACATGACTGTAAAACTGATGTGAGAGGAGAATCAGACTCACTGAATCCAACTGAAAATCAGGAAGACTGTTGTACGTGTTCCATGCAAAGTGTTTATTGCTCAAATAGGAATTTGATCTAGGCATAGGAGCTAACACTCATATTCTTGCAAAAGTGGCATGGGATCTTAAACAGGGAGTCAGGGCCAATGTTCCCTCTAATTTTCCCATCCATGTGCGGAATGAATTTTGTTATGTGCACCAGTATAGAGTTTATGTGTAGCAGGGGTGGGGCTGAGGGTTTCGGAGTGTGGGAGGGGGCTCAGGGCTGGGGCAGAGAGTTGGAGTGCAGGGGGTGAGGGCTCCGGCTCAGGCTGCCCCAGGAGTGTAGCGGGGAGAGAGGACTCCCCACAGCCCTCTCCCCCCACAGCAGCCCCAGGGCTGTGGGGTGGGTGGGGGGAGGAGAGGCATCTTGCCCCGCCACAGCAGCTCCGGGGCTAGGGAAGAGGAGCCTCACCCCACCGCAGCAGCCCCGGGGCTTGGCAGGGGGAAGGCGTCTAGCCCCGCTGCAGCAGCCACGCAGCTGGGAGGGAGAGGTGTCTGGCCCCTCCGCAGTCCGGCATGCCCCAAGCTCCCCCATCACCTCCCTCCACCTCACCCCACTGCCTCCACATACTCCCTATTTCTCCCCCCCCCCCGCCATCTTCCAGGCCCACCTGTGGCCACGCCCCTCAGTGCAGTGTGCACTGCGCGGCTCTGCTAAGTGCACAGCCCTTGATGGCTTCCTGCGTGACTGCGCATGCATGCACTTTAGAGGGAACATAGGTCAGGACTTCATTTTACATTTCATCCAAAAGACAGCAATACCAACTTTAAAATGTTTCATAACACTGCTGATACAGTGATTTAGTGGGTCCCACTTCAGTCTCTTCCTGAACATCTCCCATCCAAGTAATGATCAGGCCTAACTAAGGTTAGCACATGAGCTCTGACAAGACTACAATCTGATGTGCTATTGCTCCTTATGTACTAAAAAAAGTTTATGAACTCAGAGCTTAATTCATGCTGTAGGCCTGATAAGAGTGCCTTTTTTTTTTTTTTACAAGCATATTTCCCCCTTTACTGCCTCCTTATTTTTTTCAATATCTAATAGTTGATCTCAGTGACCATTGGCTATCACGGATATCTTCATTGCTGATGAAAGAAGCTGACTCATAATAACTGGAAGCAGACTTTCTTCAACTATAAAATATATGGCAAAATCTTCCAATCAGTGCCTTCAGGGAAAATATGTTTATTTTACTGGCAAAACAAGCATGTCCTCAAGAGAAGGCCCACACAAACAGACAAAACTTTATAAAATGAAATATCATATTATGGTTTCAGTGCCATAAAAACGTGGCTGCAAAAAGAATCACTTCCATAAAACCATGGCTGCAAAAAGAATCAAAGGAATGTGTGACATTTATTTTCATAGCAAATATACATGATCAAGTGCCCAACTCAGTATTTTAGAGGAGTACTGTAATGTCTACTGCTCAAAAGTCACACAACAGTGACCTCTTTCTGCAAGTTATACGTCTCTACAGCAGAAAGAATGATTACAGAGAACCAAATTCCTTCAGAATCCAAATACCCTATCTCATAGCTTTTCTTGGTCCCTTATTTTCATTTGGTTAATTCCTTTCCAGTCAAAAACTAATGAACATGTCAGAACGGGAGCTAGAATTCAACAAATATCTTTGTTATTAATCTATCATGATAAAGTTTGTTTGGATGCCAACTGAGGTTGGTGAAGGCCCAGTACGTATAAACTGATCATATTTTTTATATATAAAGCAAAGGAAAATGATTGTTTCATGATTACCAAGGCCCTGAGGTAACATGCTCCCAATAGCCTTTCAGCATTCCTCTGTCTTAAGCAGAGTAGACACTAGAGATTTCACTGCATCACAGCCAGATTATGAATTGTCAGCACTGCATATAGACTTAGACTGCACTCCTCTTTTTCAAGGTGTACAGATAAGATTCCACAATTCACAATTCGTTAGCCAAACATATAGAAGTTGGATTTTACTACAATAAAAAAGTTTATCTTCTGCATTACTCTTTCTTATCAAGTAACAAATCATGTGAACGCTTTTTGCACATGCAGTAAATAAGCAGATAATATTAACATTTTTGGAATGGTGTATTATATTAAATTTAACCGAATCCTTGCTATCCCCTCTCTTTAAAGGCTTGTCTATGTGAGAAAGTTATACCACTATAACATTAAGGTGTGAATTTAAATCAATACATTTACACTAGTATAATTTAATGTAAACCCCTTCCGAAGTAACATAAACTTACCTGAAAAAAACCTCTTTTATGCAGGAATAAAAGTGTCCAAAAAACTATATCAGTTTTACTATACTGCTAAAACTTTGCCATGTAGACAATCCCTAACAAACTAACACCCAAGCTTTTTATCTTGTGAAGGCTTTTGACCAGCTTCCTCATCCTATTAATCAGAATTTCATTGTTAGCAAGATAACACCTAAATTCCATGGAAACATGAACATGTGATGCATACAATTTTTTAAAAAAGAAATGTCAGTATGTACAAGAAAATATTGCTCATTTGGATAATTGAAATAATGTAATTCCCCACATTCTTTCCTGATTTCTTTTGTTAGCAGTACAGTTTGCAATAGGCCTATATCTTAGAATGCTGACAGAACTAGGAGAGGAAGAGGGAGGGGGTGGGCCAAGAAGTATAAAGCGGGTTTTGTTGAGCAGAATTAGGAAAAAGCAGTTCATTTTCTTCTATTTTTTTATGACAAAGAATTGTGAAAGAATGAACATGAGAGATTTGTTCGTGGTTCTGCAGAAAATTTTAATGAAAAGTGGCAACATAATAATATACTCCGGTAAATTAGGACAGGGTAGTAAGCGATTATACAAAAGTCCATTTATGACAGAGACAGCAGGAGGGAAAATTCTCCCTTGTCCAATATTTCAAAAGCACTGGTTTTGTACATGTTCCCTGATACCACGAGCTCCCTGACAGGGATTCTTTCATCTTCCCCATTAAATATTTCTTGTGTGGACCTAGTCTGAACTTGGTGAGGAAAAAATACATTTGTATGGAATAAAAAAAAATGTATTGAACTGTACACTCATTACCTTTCAAATATGGACACATTTGTGAAGGTTTGATCTTCCAATGGTAGTTTAAAAGCTATCCTATTGTTTATTTGGTTCTTATTTTCATAATAGGTGGAAACAATACAAACCAGACCAGGGAAGAAGAGTTAAATAAATCTAGAGCAAAACAAACATGCCTTACTTGATGGTTAAGATAAGGGTCCATACCTGTATTAGTGGGCTTAGAAATTCTTCCTTTAGGGACTGGAAGTAGCAATAATTCCAAAGACTGTGGTGGAGTTACTTTCTCTTGCTTCATCTCTGAAATCTGCAGGGGATCCTCTGCAACTAGTGACTTTTTCTTCTCAGCCAACAGGCTGCCTGCAGCCCTTGCAGCCACCTCCTTGAGTAGGGCAGCTGAGGAGGTCATTGAGGCCAGGGAAAGGAAAGAACTGGCTGGAGGTGGGTGGTCCTGCCCAGGAGTCATGCTTCTTTCACTAACTTTCTTTGATAAAGCTGCTAAGGTTGAGCTGGCAGACTGAGAATTAAAAGGTGAAGAAAAGGATTCAAATCTTATAGTATCTTCAGTCCTTGAAAGTGATTTGTCCTGAAGAACTGCATTGGCTGCGGCTTTCAATTTCAGGATAGCTGAATCTGGGGACAAACCACAGGTGGTGGTTGAGTTTGGCAACCACTTACCTTGATTCCATATAAACCGATTACTTGCATTGTATTGGTCATTTTGTTCCTGTTTCTCAGCAAGCTTTCTGGCAAGAACACTTAGCTGCTGGGCATGATGAGAAGGTGGAGAAAAGGAGAGATTTGAACCAACATTTACAGGGGACTCGACCTTGCCATTGACTGTAACAGCAGTGTCCAGCTTGAGAGAACCAGCCTCCAGAAGCCTTCTCAGGTTACTGCTCAGTGGCTTATTTGGGCCAGGAGATTCATCTTCGCACAAAGACGACACATCAGGAGAAAGGTGTTCTTTGCTCTGTAATGTGTCTCTTAAAGTCTCATTTTCAATAGCTATCAGCTCCAGCGTGTTGCTGCTAGGAGTTGCACTTCCCAGAGAAGTATCCGGGGAAGTGGACTGCGCCTGGATTCTATCCTCAAGAGATAACTTGAAGTTTTCCTGGACTTCTCCATATGATGCTTCCGATGGAGTCTCTGAAGAGTTTCCAAACCAGTGTTCTTCTTCACTAAGTTCACCTTCCACTTCCTCCTGTCTAGTACCATCTGTGGGATACCAAGAACAACAAGTTTATTTCCAAAATATTAATGTGTCCTTAATGCTAAGTGTGTGAATTTCTCTTAATACCTCCAGTTCTTGTCTCTCCTCAACAAGATTCTAATGAATGCTAGGGACAATTGCATCAGCTGGAGCATTTTGAACAGTTACTAAACATTTGTCTCAAGTGCTTTCGTTTGGCATCTGGACTACTCAGAAGAGGTAGTTTTCAGGAAAAAAAAGAATGAAAGAGTGGAATACAAAAGAAAATAGTGGAATAAAAATGAAAGCATGATGGACTTGTTATCAGTAAGTCCTTAAAAACTTGCTAAGTCAGTGTAACTGTATAATTGCAGTAATGTATTTGCATGACAAGAGCATGGGCATCATTTATATATTGCTATTATTTAAACCAACATATATATTGCTATTATTTAAACCAACATAGGCCGCTAATTTCTCACAATGTTATAATTTCAGTGATGTTAAAGCAGTGATGTATTTGACTCCTTGAGTATTATATACTGTACCTAAAACTCTGTAAGCTTAGTGCAGAGATGTCTTCAAAAAAACAGACCAGGTGTTGAATCACTCATATTAAAAGTAGTTGCCTACAGTTATTTTAATCTTAGTCCAATCTGCACTGTGACCTATTTTGAAAAAAAAAAAAAAAAATTTGTTGCTGTAATGCATGATGTTTCTTTTCTGAATAGCGGGGAGCAGTAACACTTGAACTGCAAGCTAATGTATTGATCTCGCCAGCTATTTAGAGAGGAAACGTAACATACAAATTTTCTTGCTTTAACAAACAATCTTAAGGAAGACCTAAAAGTTAAAACAAAGAATATACTAAATGGAATTTTGTTTTTATCAAATGAAAAGGGCTTCTTTCGTACAGTTAGTCACATTTCTTCTTGACAGGTGATTCCAACATATCTAGTCTCTCTCTCGAGAGCTGACTGGCAGTGTTTAAAGTGTGGTGACCCTGGATTGCTCTTCTTCACAATGGTTATTCAGAGAGATATAGATGTGACTAAAGATTTTTGTCCATCTAGCTGGCCAATCAGAATGTAGTCAAGAACAATAGCAATGTTAGAATTAAATTTATGTTATCTCCTCTTGCCAGATACCTTTCTCGCATATCTTGCTTTTAGACTGAATGTCCCACAGTATGAAAGAGTCATAGAAATCATACTACTGCAAATCAACGAAAGGATTTTTTTTTTTAAATATGGACGCTGCTATTAGGATTTTATGGTACATGCTGTATAGTCCCTGATTCCTTATTCATTTCCAACAAGTTGAAAAACTTTAGATAGCAGCTGATGACTAGGTAATAATTACTATTTAGCACTATACTGCACCTTTCATCCACACATGCAGCCTCAGCCAACAGATATTTAAATAAAAACTGCCATAGAAAATGTATGAAGACAGATGTCTTCATATTCAGTTGTTCTCTCAATAACCTTTCCTGGGAAATTTTCACCAAAATTTGGAGAGGATACAACAGACAATAACTTAACCCATGCTTTAAAGTGAGAGAAGTCCAAAACTTTTCAATTAAAGATTTCATATACAATTATTTTGACATTATCTAGGATCAAATAAAAGGTTAGAATGGTTCTCTGAAAAATGAATGAATCGTCAGGATTAAGGAAAAGGTGCATGGCAGGGCCAATACCCTGTAGATATGTATAGAGATGAATGATGCTAGTCAGCGGTTAGAGTTCCAGCCTAGGTTGTGGAAGACATTGCTTCAAGTCCCTGCTCTATCATACGTATCCTGTGTGACATTGGGCAAGTCAGTGTCACACACTGAGCGACTAGAAGTCTTTAAATAATGATTTGGGAGTTCTACAGCTAAGTCAAGGGAGAGAATTCTTCCAGGAGTGGGTGAGTCAGGTTTTGTGGCCCGCATCATGCGGGAGGTCAGACTAGATGATCATAATGGTCCCTTCTGACCTTAGAGTCTATGAGTCTCTCTGTGCCTCCGTTTCCTATCTGTAAAATAGTGATAATAGTTCTTCACAACTTCACAAATACGCTGGGAGGCGCTTAGATTCCACAGTGATGGGGGCCATATAATTATCTTACGATTGAGAGAAATCTGTGCCCTTGTGTAAAAACACAGTTTTCTCCCTAGCCTCTATTTTTGTTGTTACACATACTATACTTCCTAGTTACAACCAGCCTTTTACAACATGAATTAAATAACACATTTTACCAATCTGTAATGCAACTCTTCCTTCTCATTTATGACTTTTTTCCCCCTAACCACAGAGATTAATGCCTTGAATAAATTTTCACAATCCAACCCTCCTCTTTAGTTTTCACTTGTCAGAGAAAATTTGCAATGTCTGAGAAATGGGACACCAGCACGTATAGGACTGTCCAAGTTAGAGTCCCTTATTCAAAACAAAAAGGGATGGGGAAGTACCTGTATCTGTTATCACAGAACCATAATGAAGCCTTTCAAGGCTAGCAACACAGTTGTACTATGTATGTGTCTGAGATGACAGTGAATGAGAGAAATGGAGTAGAGAGCAGCTTCTGTAGTATTCTCCCCTCTTCCACCCAGCACACACCGCGATGGGTTGGATCACAGAAACCCCCTTGGGACTCCTACCTGATGTGCTGAGACTACCTCTGAGCCTGTTTTCCCTGCCAGCCTGGGACTTCAGTACCTTGCCTTGTTTGAGCCAGACACGCTTCCCTGCTGCAAACACAGATCCAAGTCTGAATCACGTCCCCCACAAGCTGCAGGCTTAACTGAAAACAGCTTAAGAAGTGCTCCTGTCTCCAGCACTCAAATACCCAGCTCCCAATGGGGTCCAGACCCCAAATAAATCCGTTTTACCTGGTATAAAGCTTATACAGAATAAACTCATAAATTGTTCTCCCTCTATAACATTAATAGAGCAATATGCACAACTGTTTGCTCCCCCAGGTATTAATACATACTCTGGGTTAATTAATAAGTATAAAGTGATTAAATACAAAAAGTAGGATTTGAGTGGTTCCAAGTAATAACAGACAGAACAAAGTAAATTACCAAACAAAATAAAATTAAACACACAAGTCTAAGCCTAATACAGTAGAAAACTGAATACAGATAAAATCTCACCCTCAGAGATGTTTCAATAAGCTGCTTTCACAGACTGGATGCCTTCCTAGTCTGGGCCCAATCCTTTCCCCTGGTACAGTCCTTGTTCCAGCTCAGGGTGTAGCTAGGGGATTTCTCATGACTACAGCCCCTTTTGTTCTGTTCCACTCCCTTATATAGCTTTGGCACAAGGCGGGAATCTTTTGTCTCTTTGGATCCCCATCCCTCCTTCTAAATGGAAAAGCCCTAGGTTTAAGGTGGATTCCAGTACCAGGTGATGTGGTCACATTTCTTGTGAGACTCCAATCCTTCATTCTTCCCAGCCTGACTCACAGGAAGGCTTGCAGTAAACAGAGCCATCTACAATCAATTGTCCTAGTTGATGGGAGCCATCAAGATTCCAAACCACCATTAATGGCCCACACTTTGCATAATTACAATAGGATCTCAGAGTTATATTTCATATTTCGAATTTCAGATACAAGAATGATACATTTATACAAATAGGATGACCACACTCAGTAGATTATAAGCTTTGTAAAGATACCTTACAAGAGACCTTTTGCATGAAGCATAATCCAGTTACATTATATTCACACTCATTAGCATATTTTCATAAAATCGTATGAAGTGCAACGTCACACATACATTCTCCATTGACTCCACCCATTAGAAAGACACACCTGCAGAGGTTCAAGTGAGGGGGACCAGAAGGGAGTGCAGCACCCTTTCCTATACTAAAGGGGAACTCCCCCTCTGCCCCAGGTGTGTTGCAATGAGCATTTCCTATTTGGCTGGAGCAGCGAGAATTCCTCCTTCTGTTTCACTCTACTTTAACTACTGCAATGTGGCTGCCTCCAGATCCCAAACTCATCTCTGACTGTGGAGAGAAAGTTCTTCCCCAGCATCTCTACCCCCAACACCAACTAGGATTTTTTACCCATCAGCTCCTTCAGTGCACTGAAACCGGATCTCTTCTAATCGCTGCCACTGTTCTAGTTCTCCACTTCTCAGTACTTCCCTCAGTCACTGCAGCATCAAGTCCTCTTTACTTTAAGGCTAATGTTGAGAGTTGGCATCTGAATCCTATCATGAACACAGTTCAACTTCCTTTTAAACATTAGTGTTTTGGTTTTAAAGCAGCACTCTGAAGCCTGATGGTTTTGTATCACAGGGGAGCAGATGCATGTTGGGGAGGAGTTTAGTTCATTATGGATTCATGCCCCTCTGAGCTCGAGCAAACCTGAAAACTCAAAGAAACGCACCTGAACCCACCAGTTTTCCTATGGTTTCAAATTAAATCATAATTCCCTCCCCAGAATCCAGGATGTTCATTTGACAGTTGGAGTTGGTCTGCTTGAATTGTGCCATCCACAGGGAGCCTATCTGGCTGTATTTTTAATTTGTGTTGGACAATTTACACAGCACTATTTGAAGAGACAGAAGATTTTCTCATAATCATATCTGACTCACTGCTTATGAGGAGTCCTGGAAAACTTGGAAGGAAAATATATTTCCTTACTGAATTTTTCCATCTCCATCATATAAACGCTATAGGTTGTTACTGTAGGGATACTTATGAGCACAAGGGTTGGTATTGAACTTTTTTTAATTAGAAAATTAAGTTCTGGTTTTGGGGGTATAAATCGCCTGGACTTTGCAAATGGATAAGTTAAATTAAATTTTAGGCCAAATTCTCATTAATTTCAGTGGGAGCAGAATTTGGCTGAAGCATCTCACTAACTTCTATGTAAATTATCCAACAATTGTTCAAGTTTCTCTCCTTGTCAAAGATTAAGGGGCTGATCCTGTAAAGATTCTTCTTTGCTGATTCCCACGGGAGCTCTGTACACACAGAGCATTTGTAGGGTTGGTTCCTGAATTGTTTGTCAATATTTTACACCAGTGGAAGTTGTAAGTGCTCAGCATGTCTCAGGATTACACCATTAGAGGACAGAAATGAGCCACTCAAAGTACATCCTAAACTTGCTAACAGTGTTAAAAATCCAACCAAATACTTCGACAACTGTTGCCACTGATTTAGCTCAGTATGAGGCATATTTCGATAGAACCCCAAATATGTGCAACAGTAAAAGTGCCAAACCCTCTTTACTAACTTATTCATCTTGTAAAAAATATAGTGACACTCTGCTTTGAGGGGAAATCAGATTCAAAGGCAAATCCTAATGACCAGAAATAATGACTAGATAAGTTCATGGAGAGGGTTCAAAAAAGAACTAGATATGTTCATGGAGGATAGGTGCATCAATGACTATTAGCCAGAATGGGTAGGGATGGTGTCCCTAGCCTCTGTTTGCCAGAAACTGGGAATGGGCGACGGGGGATGGATCACTTGATGATTACCTGTTCTGTTCATTCCCTGGGGCACCTGGCATAGGCCACTGTCGGAAAACAGGATACTGGGCCAGATGGACCTTTGGTCAGACCCATTATGGCCATTCTTATGTTCTTACGAAATTATATTTTATGATTGTACCCTATGGATATTTTCCCTTTTTATTTAAAAGTATCAGTGCATTCGAATTTGCTGTGGATATTATACAAGCTTCAATTAAAAAAAAAAAGACTTATGTCTGAAAACTGAAAAAAACCCAGTCAATTATGCCTTGGACATATCCATCCTAAATCAACTGCTGGAATTGTTTCTCTAGCACCAATACAATACATGCTTGCCACACAGGAGAGTGAAAGGCAAGGGAGATGAAGTAAAGGTAGGGTAATGTACATGTCAGAGAGTCCAGGGATGAGGAGGATGCAGTAGTCAACACAGGCCAAATAGAAAGCCTTAGCTTACAAGCTTTAGCTGTGTGAATAGAAATAAATGATCAGACCGCAAAAACGTTAGAGGCAAAATGGGAAAAACTAGACACAGTTAGAAAAAAGGAGGCATTGAAGATGACTTCCAAATTATCAGCTTGAAGATGATCTGGGAGGAAAACTAAGGACAGTGGGAAAGGAAAAGAAATGGAATCAGGAGAAGATGGTGTCATGGAAAACAAGGAAGGGCAAGATTTTGAGAAAGCAAGGATTGTCAATCAGTGTCAAATGCAGCCAGAGGCCAAGGATGAAGGAGCAGAGGGCTTGAAATTTAGCCAGTAAAGAGTCGCTGGAAACCTTGGACAGAAGAGTGTCAGTGGAGTGGAGAGTATAGAAACCAGATTGGAGGGGATCCAGCATGAAATGAGAGGAGAGGAACTCAAAGCAATGCTTGTAAACAGCACATTCAATGGGCACTATATCAATCAACAAGGAAATCGTATCTCAGAATTTAATACAAACCTGAAAATTAGGATTGCCAAACTTTCAAATTGCACAAAACACCAAACACCCTTGCCCAGCCCCTGCCCCGAGGCCCTGTCCTGCCCCTTCTACGAGTCCCTGCCCCTGCTCACTCACTCCCCACTCCCTCTGTCGCTCGCTCTCACCTACCCTCATGCGCTCGCTCATTTTCACTGGGCTGAGGAAAGGAGTTGGGGTGCGGGCTCTGGCTGGAGCCAGAAATGCAGGGGTCAGGATGCAATTCCTGGCCAACAGGAGCTGCAGAGCCAGCGCTCAGGGTGGGGGAAGCACGCGGAGTCTCCCTGGCCACCCCTGCACCTACGGCTGCAGGGACTTATCACCCTTCCTGGCAGCTGTGCGGAGCCAGGTAGGGAGCCTGCCAACCCCTGCAACCGGACTTTTAATGGCCAGGTCAGCAGTGCTGACTGGAGCCGCCAGGGTCCCTTTTCAACTGGGTGTTACAGTTGAAAACTGGACACCTGGCAACCCTATTGGAAATATATGGAAGAAAATAATGGATATCTCAGCTTTCCTAATACAGTACATATCTTCACAATGTAAATAACTTACCTGCAAATACGTTATTGTTAACTCTGAAACCCTTCCCGCCCCCAAAAGATCACATGCTAATTCTGCGGCACTTTTATCTGTGTGCCTCTGGCTGTCAACTCCACATGAATCTTTGTTAATTTCACACCAAAGTCAGCAACCATAGGGCTAAAGAATAGTAGCTGTGCAACCACATGATCAAAAATACCTGGGAAGTTAATTTTATGGAATCCCATAAAGTTGTCCAACCCAGCTCAAAAAACTGCCTACCAACTTTTTATCATTTGAAATGCTGAAAAAGGCTGCCTTTTAACCAGTTAGAATAATAAAAGCTAGTAGGCAGTTTTGGGAGTTGGGGAACTTTTACGGGTTTCTGCATAGACTGGACTGTACCAATCTTGCAGATACTGCTATGGAGTGGGGGATACATTCCTCACTGAAGTTCCAGAAACTCCCCTCCACAGAACGGCATTTACAACAGTCTCGGAATAGACTATACATTCAGAGCAGTAGAATGTTGATTGTCCCACAGGAATGCTGAAGAAAAATCATGATTTTAATAAAGGCCTGCCTTAGCTTCTGTATTACATTCACAACACCAAATAAAACTGAAAAGACACCGTTGCATAAACAGCATATGGATGCTGGAGTGCACACCATCCCCCACAGTTCCCTCATGATACTGGTGACCTATAATAGGTAAGACGCACAGGAAGTCTGTCTCTTCTCTCAGTGGAACTTTTGGTTCACTGATGATTCATCTAAGGACCATTCAACTCTTGGCCTCATCACAAAATGATTTATCAATGTGGCTGGTACCCTAACCAGAGGGTTAACACCAAATGTCTCCATTGTAGAGTGACCTAGAGAGTAGCAGGAAAAAGCCAGAAAACAATTGCTCCTACATTCTGTCTTTCTCCCCCATATTTTAAATATGTGCAAATATACACACAATTAGACAGAGAGAAAAGCTCTGGGAGAGAGACTATATTTCATCTCCATGTCTTCTAAAATAACGGTTTCCCCAAAGGAAAAAAAAAAATCACAATTTTAAGGCAAGACACAGCAGCTCTATTACCATTCTTCGTTTAAATTGTCATTATAAACCTCAAAGAAATCACTAGAACTTTTTTAACCATAACACTCTGAGATCAGTCAGATGCCATAAAAATATTTTCAAAGGAGACTATCTTGTAGGCCATACAAGAGCAGGCTATAAAAAGTGCTATCAATACCTGCTTGGACCACTATCCACCTGATATAGTGGACAACGATAGCAGATGTTTATAAAATGAGAAAAAGACCTTATCTCCTTTTGAGAGAGTCAAAAAGAAATAAACCTCCCTTAGTACTGCTGATGGAAACCAACTACACAGAGGAGCAGTTCAAAGACCTAAAATGCAACAAAAAATTCCACTCCTCCCACAACATATCTCATGGTATCTAATGCTTTTAGTTTTAATGGGGAATGAGTAAACTACAGTAGCCAACTTTGCTGAAAGATAACTAAGGCCCTATGAAGTAACATCCCATAATAGAGGCCACGGAGTGTGGGGGAGACAAGGCCCTGCACCCCCAGCTTCCTGCGACTCACCGTGACTCTCAGCCAGCCAGTAAAACAGAAGGTTTATTTAGACGACAGGCACACAGTCCAAGTCAGGTCTTGCAGGTACAGACAACAAGACTCCCTTAGTTAGGTCCATCTTGGGGCCCCAGGTCCATCTTGGGGCCCCAGGGACACCATAGCCCCGTTGGGAAGCCCAAGCCCCGTCTGGGCTCCCCTCCATTTCCCCAGCCAGCTCCAAACTGACTCCCCCTCCAGCCCCTCCTCCTCTGCTTTGTTCCTTTCCCGGGCCAGGAGGTCACCTGATTACTTTGGTCTCCAACACCTTTAGCTATCTCCTTGCAGGGGGGAAGGGCCCCGGCCATTAGTTGCCAGAAGACAGAGTGCCGGCCATTTATGCACACTGGCCCTTTGACCATGTCTACACTACCCGCCGGATCAGCAGGTAGTAATCGATCCCCGAATCGACGCCCGTACTCCCCCTTGGCAGGAGGAGTAAGCGGAGTCGACGGGGGAGCCGCAGCTGTCGACTTGCCGCCGTGAGGGCAGCCAGGTAAGTCGAACTAAGATACTCGTTAGATACGAACAGAAGTTGCGTATCTTAGATTGATTCTCCCCTCCCCCCCGCCCCGTGTAGACCAGCCCTTTGCTCTGCAACAATGTCACCCTCTAGAGACTTAAGAAATGCATGGGGGAAACTGAGGCACAGTATTCAGAGGAAACATTAAGAACAGTCCCAGTTCGTCACAATAGATATTTAGATTTGGACACACCTTTCATAACCTTACCACCAGATGGCGACCTCACTGACTTACCTTTAAAGGAATGTGCCTACCTGAGAGAGCTAACCTGTCTGTACATTAATAGATCAAAAGATTTCACCTTGTTTATATGAAGAAAGAGATAAACTGTGACTGGGATCCAAATACCTTTGCTGGCATCAACCACCCAGACCTTTTTCGAACCTGAGACTAATGACTGAGAAGCCCTTTACCAAGGGCCTGGGTTTTCTCTGAGTCCCCTTAAATCAGCCAAGCTGTCAAATAGAGATTTTGATGAAGCCCTATGAAGCTGTCCTAATGGGAGGGAGATCAATTACTACTCCTATACTTCCCATTGAAACTACAGTCAGCACTAGTGATTTGATAGTCCACCTGGCCCATGAAGTTGTCTAGAAGGTGATCGTACTTGAGGACACGGATTCTCTCCTTATGGTCTCTCCATGCTGAAGTGGCAATGCATCACATTCCTCACTGTACACTTAAAATGGTGGGTACATTTACACACCAGGGCACTCAGGTGGACCACTGAAATCTTCGCCTTCCTTTGGCTACTAGGAAAAGAGAACTTTTAAATTTGACAAGATTCTCTTGAGTTACACAAAATATTGTTTACTTTTTGGGGAGGTGTTTTGCTTTGACATCTTCTGAACATATTTGTACAGTGACAAGTTGCTCCAATCAGGAAATGTCAGATCCCAGGGTTGGCAGAGATGCTGGCTTTCCTGAAACGCAAATAACGTCAGCTGCCACACCTCAACACTTCTGCCATCTCTAACACACAAGGAAGCCTTGTCATCTAAGGAGGAGAAACTGGAGTCTTGCTGCTAACAGAAGTTGTCTGGGAAAGACCATTTAAGCTCCCCCATAGAGCACATCAATATGGGTATTAAGCCGTACACCAGTCTAGGTAGCTGTCTGGAAAAGCTGGCTCTGTATCCAAAAGGATCCCTAGATATATGATCTTGACATCCGCAGCCTATACAAGATCTTCGCAGTGTCTGTTCTGAGTCAAATTGTTTTAAGTGATGGCCAAGTGAATGACCCTTCCTGCTTGCCCCTGAGGGACCTGCAATGGTTTTGGGACATTCTTGAACAAGAATTTGGCCCTGTGGATACTGAAAGAACTTTAGCTGCTCATTAATGAAGTTTACATTGAAAAGTTTCACATTAGCCACAGAACCAAAGTCCAGATTGGTGCCTTTTGAGCAGAAATACAGGAGGGCTGAATACTGGCTATCTGCAGATGGCAGACTCAGTTACCTGCCAGCCCACTTTCAAACGGATCGGAACCTTGCACAATGGCCAGATTCTAAGGAATGAGCTGCCACCTCAGAGACCCTAGACTAAAGACAAGTCATAACCACAAATTTGTTCAGACAAGATCCCATGGTGTTATCAGTGTGTTGTCCTCCCTAGACACAGCAAATGAGGAAAATAGGGTTTAGTGACGGTATCACCATAGTGTTGACCAGCAAAGCAGCATGCAGTTTTATCTAAGGCTTGTGGAATGTGAATTCTAGTTAGGGGGAATATTTCTATTTGATGAAATGGGAAGAACCATACCACATGCTTAGGGGATGTGAAGGTAAAGGGGTGGAACAATGATCTTTGATCTTAGGGATTTCTTTTATCCCCTGAAGGACAATGCATTGGAGGGAGGGAGGGAGGGAGGAGCTCAGAGATTTAAAGGAGGAATGATCATGAGACCAGACAAGACTTAAATATAGCAATCTGAGTCAGAGGGCTCAGAAAATGGAACATCCACATTTTTGGAGAGGAAAGAATGGTGAGAGGTAGGCCCCTGCCTTGAACAGCTCAAGTAATACCAGCAACATTTCCCTTCTGTTTTTAAAAAGTCTGTAAGCCATTTTTGTAAATGGTGCTGTGGAGTTGTCATGCTCACTCCCCAAGCCAAACACATGTTTTGGAGGATGTATCTGCCAACAGGATAGATCAAGGCATCGATCTTAAGGTTACTATATTCTTCCTTCCTGGCAAGGCTGTGGAAAACACCAAAAGAAGAGGGAGAGTTCCTATGCAGCTTAGTTTTTATGAAGTGGCCATTCACAAGAAATGGACCTTCTGAGAAAAGACTGGAGAGGGGTGTTTAGCATACGTACTATTTCTGCAAAATGTGTCTTCTAAGTTCTGATTCTAATAAAAAAATCTTGCCTTCTAATCCTGACTTAACTGGATAGCCACATCAGATAAAAACTGGTGGTCCAATCTGTTTTGCACAATATCTATATTTCTACTACTGATTTCACCAAAAGCTTACTCCCCAGAATCTCCTGCCTATTCTCTCAGTGCCTTCAATTGTCTCTGACTTCATCTAAATTAGAGCCTGCATGGGGCCTGCCAATGCTCCATAAATGGGTGCACCAATAGCGGTTTTCACTGCTTCCTGAAACAAAGTGCATCTTCCGTCACCTAAAATGTATTGCAATCCTTGCCATACCTTCAGGTCCTACAGCCAAAAGTAGGCATAAGCACACTTCTATGTACTGGGCAATTTAGAGCAGCCAGGACTAAAGTGATTTGTTTAGGCTATAGATTATTAAAACTTCAATGCACCTCGATGCATTCAACTTATTTGAGTTCAGCCACTCATTTAAAACCTGCCAGGGTCGTCAAGACAACTAGATTTCAGTCACCCTTCCAGTTGAAAAAAAGGGTGGACAAGAGGAAGTTGTGAGTGTCAGTTCAGATAGCACAAAGGACTGACTAAAAGTAAGAAAAGTATATAAGCATGCCTTGTTGCACACAAACAATTTGCAATGAAGCTAAGAGTTCTCTGATCATAACTGCAACTTATTATCAAGGTCTACCAAATGCACTTCAGTTATCACAATAATTCTGAAAGCCATTGAAAGCCTGAAATTGGTTTAAAGACAATTGGAAAAGGCAGTAAAGCACTGGAGTTATTAATTGAGCAGAGCAGGATCATTTTAAATTTTCCTCAAAGAACACACCCAGCAGTGCTGGAACAATTTTTATAGTGGGAGTGCAGAAAGCCATTGAACAAAACTATAAATCCTGTACATGATGGAAACCACTTCAAACCAGAGGGTGCTGCTGCACCCACAGCAGCCCTATTTCCAGCACCTATGGACACACCATTAGCCAAAAGGCCGATCTAGGAACCAAAGTTGCACAGACTGATTACCTGCTCCTTTACCCATTCATTTGAAGGGGTTGCTGTTATGTGTTGTTCACACCATATAGGATCTGTCCCCTTAAGCAATCAGAAGTAAATTTACCATAGCTGCCACAATGTTATCAGAAAAAATTGTCTGCTAAGGTTGATAAATTGGTCAATTATCTGCTTCCTTGACTTTTATTCTTCTTATATAAATGTTTTCATCCTTACATTACCAATACCTGTTACAAGATGATGTGTGCATTGAAAAAACAATTGTTTAAATTACCAGGAGATCCTTAATTGAGCTAAATAGAATTACAATTTGCTTATTAAAAAAGGATTCTAAAAACAAAGCTGTAGTCTTGGAAAATAAAGATTACTCACAAGTATTCTTTGAAAATTTTGTCTATGCATATTTACATTTTTGTCATCTGCACCTTTCCTGCCCGTAGCACCAGTGGGCTACAAGAATCTTCCAGAGAAGCAGTGCCTACTGGTTCTGCATCAGTGCCCCATTGTGCAGCCAATGATATATAAAAGGGCCATGCAGTCCCGCACCATCTCAGTTCCTTGTACTACATACCAAAGTCCTATGTGAGGGTAGAACTCTGAGGCAACACTCTCAAAGAACTGTAATCACTGGTTTCTTTTCCAGGGGGAACTCTGCATATTCCCACTTGCGGGAGTCTAAAGAACAGTACAATTCCAAAGGTTTAATGTAGGGGCACCTGAAGATCAGGGCTCCATTGTATTAGATGCTGCACAAATGAGACAAAGATATGATCCCAGCCTAGAAATGGAGAACAGATCTAGGTTTCAGGGTGAATTGTCAAATTTGTGACTGAACAGATGCAGAAGATGAGTGAGCTGAAAGCTGAAAAAGAACTTCATCTTTGAAATGAACTTCACTCTACCCTATCTTCTCAATTGCTGGTGAATCTAGAACTCCTGGAAAGTGTCTGTACTGACTCTGGAATTTGAAAGAAGATGAAATAATGCTCTTCTCCTTCTAAATATAATGAATCAGTCCCAGAGACTTGGCAATATATATGGTTTCTTTTATCTTTCAAACAAATCATCATTTTAGAACTGAGAAGACCCTCTCCTTTTAAGGGGAGAACTTCTAGCTTGGCGGCACTCCAGCTGAAAGACTGGATGATTTAAGCCAGAAAGATCTTTGAAGAGTGACACCTGAGCAAACGCCCTTGAAGAGGTTTCAAAAGGATTGTAAAAATGTTCATCAAACAAGTCTAGAAACCATTTGACCCTGTTAGGTCAATGCCCTTCACTACTTACCCGTGCTCCTCAAAGAGACGATCATGAAGAGAAACATCCAGATCCATAAGTTCTGGTATCTAGCCGTGATGGGCTGATAATTAGCAACTTAAATTCCCAGAGTAAGCAAGGAGTATATCTTTCTGCCTAAGAAATCATTCTTCTGAGCCTCTTTCTCAGATGACATAGTACTTAACAGCCCTTCGAGATGGGTGGGTGAGTGAAGAAAGCTGAAGGAGGACCTGGTACAGTAATTCCTCAATTAAAGTCGTTCTGGTTAACGTTGTTTCATTGTTACGTTGCTGATCAATTAGGGAACATGCTCGTTTAAAGTTGTGTAATGCTCCCTTCTAACATCGTTTGGCAGCCGCCTGCTTTGTCTACTGCTTGCAGGAAGAGCAACCCCGTGCAGCTAGCTGGTGGGGGCTTGGAACCAGGGTGGACCGGCAGCCCCCTATCAATCAGCTCCCCGCTCCCCTAAGTTCCCTGTGCAGCAGCTGCCTGGAGTTCAGCTGTGTCCCTCTCCCCACTGCCATGTGCTGCTCCTGCCCTTGGCCTTGGAGCTGCTCCCCGAGACTCCTGCTTCCTGTGCAGGGGGGAGGGAAGGAAGAGGGGGGGCTAATGTCACGGTGTACTCCTCACCCCTGCTCTTGCACCCCACTTACCCCATCTTCCATAGAGCAGGGGGGACAGACCAGGACTCAGGGAGCTTGCAGCAGCTGCGTCTCAGCAAGCTGATCTAATTAACAAGGCAGTGTACTTAAGGGAAATGCTCATATCTCCCTCCATTCCTGCTGCCTTGTGTAGAGAGAGAGTTAACCCTTGAGGGCTCAGCCAATTGCTAGTTCATCATTTAGCAGGAAGGGAAATATCCCACCCTCTGACTCCTCCACCTCAACCAAGCTTTACAATCATCATCACGGTGTACCAGTAATAAATTGTTTGTTTAAAACATATACTCTGTATGTGTGTGTGTGTGTGTGTGTGTGTGTGTGTGTGTATGTGTATGTATAGTCTTTTGTCTGGTGAAAAATATTTCCCTGGAACCTAACCCCCTCATTTACATTAATTCTTATGGGGAAATTGGATTCGCTTAATATCATTTCATTTAAAGTTGCATTTTTCAGGAACATAACTACAACGTTAAGTGAGGAGTTACTGTGTAACTGATCCATCTTCTTGATGACCACAGATGCCAGAGTCAACCAGATATCTCAAGCAGGGTTTTACATGCCTTCATTAATGGGAAGGTAATCTTCATCTTTTCCTTAGTCTCCAAGACATTAAACAAACAATGTGTCTTCTCCTGAACCATAGTAGTGTCCAGTTCCAAATAATCTCTCATTCGAACTATCAATTCCTGAAACAGATTGTAGTCATCAGGAAATGGCACTGATGATGAAATATTATCAAGAGGAGAAAAGGAGGATGATGCAGCTTCCTTATCTGTAGGGAAAGACTGGTCAATATCACATGCCATGTCTTCTCCATCTGGTCTAGAAAAGATATCATGAACACTGGCCAGAGATGGAAACAGAACAAGATTTATAATCAGTTGCAGGAATGAAGCAAGTAGTTATTATACTCTAACTCTTTTAGGAGAGGCAGAAGAGGAAAACAGGGGAGCAGATTTCTCCTGAGCCCCACTGTCTTCAGAGAGGTTCTTGTCAGTATAGCAATATCAACCAAAGATTAAGCCAGCGGCAAAGAAAAGGAGTCTGCAACATGTTAGCCCCAGGGGCAAGGGTAGCCTCTCAATAGAAGTTCCTAGTTGATCCAGAGGAAAAACAAGAACCCCTGAAAGCTAAAGCCCCCTTATCCTGTGAGTTGTCCAGATGAACCTTAAAGTTCATCTTAGTTGGCACTGCGCCTGACCCAGAAAGCTCCCAAAACTGAGGTATCACTTTACATTCTGTTTAGGCCCAGGGACTGCTCTAACCTATGTCAGCTGGCAATGGCTTACTACTAGCTGGCAATACCTGGAATGCTGAGTGCTCTAACCACACCCTCCTCTCTACCACTTTCCAGCCCTGACACACTCCCTACACTGGGCTGTAGAAGGATGGAGAAATAAAAGACAGTTATGGTGGCTCTCGACCCACTGGGAAGTCCCCAATGCCATCTCCAGCTAGGAACACACAAGCAGCTTCCACAGCATCATCTTAACAGTGCAAAGGGAGCAGAGTGAGCCTGTGAATCTGGCCCATAGCTGACAACACTGTTTATTTTTAAATTACAACTTAAAACTAAGTTAATTTGAATTCAGTGAAATTATATTATTCAAATATTTAAAGTTTAAAAAGTAGCTATATGGCATATGTTGTAATTAATAGTTTCCTTTTTATAAAAAACCACCACAGTTTTCTACAGTAATGTTTCAAAACACTAAATTTTACTAGTGCTACTACAGTATTTGGAGCTATTGCTAGAGACTAGCTTTATAATGGTTGTTCAAGTGATTAGTCTAATAAAACAAACAAGGAAATCAATTAAAAAACCTTGTTACCATAGTATTTAGGCTGAGATAAACAAAACAAGCTCAAGCTGCTACGTGTCCTTAATTATCCCTATTGTGCTCACGTCCTCTATCAAGGGGTCACAAAGTAAAAGGTGATCTCATATACCATATGCACTGCAATACTCGAGCATAACAGGTGACATCAGGTTACAGAGATTTTTATTTTTAATTGGTTTGTATTTCATTTTGCTATATTTAATTTCTGCTATATTTCTCGTAAATAATATGAATCTGATTTACCATTTAAAATACTTACTTTTGTTCTCTCTCCTGCTCACTCATGGTACTTTAAGTCTGGTAGCATTCCCCTGGGTTCAGAGACAAAGGTTTCAGGTTGTTGTGTTCCTGCCTCTTGATGGTGAAATTACTCCTATATGCTATAAATGTCACAGAAATCTATCTCACTGTAATTTGACTTTTCTCTTTCCTAAAGTCAGATTAGAACATGGTAAATTATATTCTTTGTGTTTTTAATTTTTCCCACAAAGAAGGAATTCTGGTACTTATCTATGGGAAATTTCAAGAAGTATTTGTTTTGTCGTGCTGTGTTTTTTACCAAAGACAGCTGCTTTCTGTGCTCCTGAGAGGATTGCTTGGGGTTAACAAGCAAAGCCAAACAAGAGAGGATTAGGAAGCTACTCATAGTTATAGGCTAAAACAGTGAAGCAGTCCTCTCCATGCGGAATAGGCATTGCTCACTCTTCAACATGTTGTTTAAGACACTGCCCCGGCTTTCGACCCTTGACAGAGGTCAGAGGTCATATAATCAACATTCTAGGACTGAATAAGAGACCTTCTTTCCTCAAACCTTGTTTTATTTTAAAGAGAATGTAGATTTCATCCCAACTTGTTGGTACAGGAAAATAAAGTCTTGTGATTACCCACAGAACAGGTACCGCATAAACAGCAGCAATACATTTCTCCATCCTGCCCTAACAACGCATCTAAACTCTGACCTGGAGGACCACATCCAGGAGCGAGGGAAGTTTCCTCTCCATGCCCAGTCTTTGGCTTCTCTGCTGAGATAGTCAACAAGTGTGATCTTTTAAAAAAATATATATGCACACTTCTCCTTTAGGAACACTACTGAGTTTACCAACTCATTTCATACAGGCCACTAAACTGCCTTCAAATGCAATGATTTCAAGAGTCTGATTCACACTTTTGCAAAGGCCCTTTTACACCAGTGTAAAGGAACATTAAAAGTGTACAGAAGAGGCCCCCTCAGAATAGCCCCTGTGCAGAGGGTTTCCCTTTTCAGTGTAGTAGTGGCAAAAGGGTTCTATGTCAGTTCCCAGGAAAGGGGATGAATCAGGGTAAGCTTAGAATGCACTGGTTCTGGGCCCATGGGAAGCAGAATATAAATTAGAGCAGCCCTAAAGTTGCTCTACCTTACACTGGGAACTGGTAAGGGACCCAGAATATGAGAAATGCAAAGGTGGAAGAAGTTACATTACAAGTGGAATGTGTAGCACAGTAGAACCTCAGAGTTAAGAACTGATCGGTCAACCACATACCTAATTTGGAACCGGAGGTACACAATCAGGCAGCAGCAGAGACAAAAAATAAGCAAATACAGTACAGTACTGTGTTAAATGTAAGCTACTAAAAAAAATAAAGGGAAATTTAAAAAAAAGGATTTGACAAGGTAAGGAAACTGTTTCTGTGCTTGTTTCATTTAAATTAAGATGGTTAAAAGCAGCATTTTACTTCTGTATAATAAAGTTTCAAAGCTGTATTAAGTCAATGTTCAGTTGTAAACTTTTAAGAACCATAACATTTCGTTCAGAGTTACAAACATTTCAGAGTTACAAACAACCTTCATTCCCGAGGTGTTTGTAATTCTGAAGTTCTACTGTAAGTGGTAAATGTTCTTGTAAATTGTCAGGCTGATCCACCAGCCAGAAGAGTGAAATAGTAGGCCAAACAACTGCATTGGTGCACTGTTCCAGTTCCTTTGATCTGGGCTTTTCTTTATTAACATAGAAACAAAGATTCAGAACAGCTCAAAGCAACCCAGTCTCAAAGTCTTGTCTAGCCTTTGTCTCCAGGGCTTTGCAATCCTTATATCCCTTCCTCCAGGGCTAGGGCCCTGCTCAGCTGAGGCTTCCCTTCACCTGTCTCCTGCTGCCTACAGATGTCTCCGTCCCAGGCCTCCGGACTGACAAGTGTGAAGAGCCCTCTCCCAGCTCCTTCCTTGACCTTGAATTTGCTCCCATTTCAGATATAGGGAATGGGAGCCTACGTGCGAGTTCCAGTGTCTTCTCTGGCTTTTGAATTACAGGCAGAACATTTCACATCTAGGTCACTATCTCAAAGGTAGACCTGGCAACTAGTGACTGAAGGCCTGATTCTTACTCTTTTTCTGCACTTGAGACAGGGATGGAGGGAGCAAAGGAAAAGAGAATTTGGTTTCCTCACAGGTCTTGTAAACAGTTTGTCCTAACACCTAACTTCTCTTCTTGGGTCTTCATCAGTTCTACCCACTCTCCCACTCCATTTGTGCTGACAAAGTGTTGGTGCAAAAGGAGAAAAGGCCCTGCTTCATGAAGTCTGCTTTTACCTCTTCTTTGGTTCTCAGTCTGGAGTCTTAAAATTCAACCTGTCCTGCAGAAAAGGACTATTTTATTTTGTTGATTTTAACCAGGGAGTCAATCGAATCACCTTGCACAGCAGGAAATCCTCTGTAAGGTAGGAAGAACTTCAAGGGCCAGGATTGCACCTCTGTTGAGCTGACTGAGATTGGAATTAAGCACCCAAAAAACTTTAGTGTCTTGACCCAAGAGGAAGTGAGACTATTCATGCTGACACAGATACATCTGGAAAAGAAAAACTGCCTCTTGGGAGCATAACACTTACTGCTTTAACTATGACCCTCAGTCAATCTGTGAAAAGAAAGCTACTAAATAAAGGACATATTCTTATCTCAGATCTCTGGGTGTGTATCACTGAACATTTTGTAAAATCAGCTACACTGCATTGCATGTGTGTAGATCCAGTAGCTGATTTTACAAGATAATCAGCAACATGTATCTAAGATCAGAATCAAGCCTAAGTTTTATTATTTTAATTTATGAAACTATTTTCTAGTAGAAGAAATTCCCTCTAAAAGTAGGCTTTAGGGAATGATAATATTCACCTACCTGGGACTTTTTGCTTCAGCATCTAGTCATGTACTGTACTTTCATACCATAAAAATTTAATTTACAAACTTATCATGAAAATACAAGACTTGCTTGTAGGAGAAAAAAATAAAAGAGAAAACCCTCAAACTGGAGTTCATCATGTACTGTTAGCTACTTTGAAGTCTAGGCATTTGCAAACATTTTCTTATAAAATATATCAGGAGATCTTTCAGCCTCCTTACACCATGAAGTGTTTTGTACACTTACACCTAAATGGTTTGCCTTACAGTACTACACCTGGCAAACTAGGCAGCAGAAAATGGTACATCAGAAACGGGGCACAACATCATTATTTACAAAATACACTCAAGTATGACTGTGCAGTAGCGTAACTAAAATAGAACTGTGAAGGGATTCTAGGCGTAAGCCAAATTACCTCTTCATAGACATCTGAACTGATGTCTAGATCTTGATTTCTTTCAAAAGGGGTAAAACAAAAAAGTCTCATATATAGTGCTTCATGACAAATCACATGGCTTATGAAACCTCATGCTAGAAAACCTTTTAACTTCCAAAAAGTTCTCTTTTGTAGGTCACGCTCTCATTATCTTGTTCTGGGATCTGGTCTGATTAAATTATAGGAAATTACTAATACTTCATTCTGAACAGACCAGCTCCTCTTGGCTGTTCGGTTTTATTTATTTCCTTAATTCCCTCCATCCCTACCTTCTTACATATGAAAAAGAAATAAGAAAATCACTTTCTTTTACAAAAGGTGAGGTTACATTAATTTTCTCATATATTTAAAAGAACGCATTCTGTTCTGTCGTCTCCATACCCCAACCCTCCACCCACCCCACCACAGTGGTTCCTTCTGTTGGGGATGTTAGAAGTTGCATTTGTACTTTACGCTAATTTGCATCCCCACCCTATCCCAAATGTCATTCAAAAGATCCTAAAATTGTACATGGCTCAGTGAGCTCCAAAGCTGGCTCTCGGGCAGTCTAATTTATGCTCTGGCAACATGATTTATTAATGTTTTGTACTATCGCACAACACTAAGACACATACTACCATTGTCTGACTTTTGACAAGTGTCCCAGTGTAATGCTGAGAAATTATTTTTAAAAATACAATCATAAGAAGTTGATTATTTTTCTTTTTGTGGTTTGAAGTATGTACCTAATTTATTTAGGCATACTTTATTTATCTGATCTTTCTTCCTCAAGGAAAACAATGGGAGGGACCAAACAGGATCAATATTTTTTAGGTGGAGCAATGCACTACATGCATCTCCCACTGCTCTTTACGTAAAAATACTACAATACCACAAGGATAACTATGATGATAGCAATGAAATTATTAACCCGAATTCACTAAGAATAATAATTTTCCCTACATGTATTCTCTTGTCAGCAATGAGCTATACCATGACCCCCGCAGTGGCAAGAGGTTAAAAATAATAAATAGAAACTATGTTAAAAGCTTCTCCATGTACATGTGATGTCTGCTAGTAAGGTAATAAATACTATTAAAAGAGAGAGAGAGAGAGACTCCTGTTGCTGATAGAAGCCCTTTTCACTGGCAGCTCTAGATTCCTGCACGAAGGCAAAAGACTGTTGTGATGTATGAAAGTCCCATCCATAATGCCTACTGTAGTCTCTACCTATCAAATCCCCAAATAAACAAAAAAATAGAAAGAGGAAAGAAACTTTAAATATATTGAATTTATCTAGCAGAATTTTCTTTACACTCTTTATCAATAAATTACTACAACAAAAAATGAGATAACAAAAGGCTATATGGAACACGGGATAAATTAAGTGTAGAGTATGAGGCAGTTGAAATTCAGTTTCAGAATAGTATAAGGGAATGTTCAGGACTGTATCCTAGGCATGATGACTGAACAGTTATGAGGCTCCTCCTAAAAATTCAACTATGCTGTTTGTACCAATATAGTGCCACAATTACATTTACTTAATTAGCAAAATAAATTCAACAGAGAGTTATATTGAAGTTTGCACTTGATTAAATACATTCCTCAGACAATAGCCATTTAACATTTACGAGAGTACTGTCCAGATCAGTCTTATAATTTAGTTTGCACTTATTATATAATATCAGTCTACTAGTTTGCATTCTGCACTTCTTGCAAGCCCTTGAAACTGAATTAAAGTCAAAGCAATAGTGACTGCTATAGTAAAGGTGATTTGAAAGTTTCCATTCTAATCACCTGTTTCAAGCCTCACAACTTTCTGAAACTTTTACTTTTCAGACTGCCATGTTTCCAGTAAGGCATGTTTCCACTTTCTGCCAGAAAGTGAATTTTTGTTGGCAAGTCCAAGAAAAAACATTTCAAAATGAGGGAAGGAAGAGAAGAGGTAAACAAGCAAATATTTTCTCTATTATAAAACACACACCTACAACTTTTTTTTTTTTTTTAATTATCTCTAAGCCCTGAAGTAGATATGCTATGGAAATATCCCTCATTGAGGAGACAGTCTTTGAGTGTTCCAATTGAAACTGGTTGATTTATGCAAGTTATGAGCATTTGGGAAAACCACACTCTCCACATGCATGGCAAGTTTTTAATAAAGGTATTATAACTAGGTTTGTAAACTAAGAAAGACTATGCTACACATGGCTGTGACTAACTTAGGTGTCCAGTGAAAAATGTAGTGAGGATGGGTAGCGACTGAGCCAACGGCTCCACAGCAATTTGTTAAACCTTAGCCTTATTCATTTGCACCTTTAAAAGTAGGAGAGAAGCATTCACTGTATTTTGGAAGGTGG
This sequence comes from Trachemys scripta elegans, assembly GCF_013100865.1. NCBI lineage: Eukaryota > Metazoa > Chordata > Testudines > Emydidae > Trachemys > Trachemys scripta. The sequence continues at coordinate 53,780,886 of NC_048302.1, forward strand.
GGAAGGTAGGCAGGCATTCTGGCATTGTCTCGCTAAAAACTTTAATTATGGAATTTCTTGTTCGTAAAAAAAACCAAAAACACCACCACCAAAAGATAGGTAATATTGTTTCTCAATACAACATAATATACCTTTTATTCTACAACCTTAGAAACACATGGCTACCATCTTGCAATTGTTTTCATTCTTCTATATTTACACTATTTTAATTGTTGTAATGGTCCAGTATAACTTTGATAAACTTTTTATACACTTTTCTCTCCAAGGCATGTGTTTTAATAATTGAGGCCCCAACCTTGCAAATACTTGTAACTATACACATGTAAGTGGTTTCAACTGTGGTCAGTTTCTGTAAGTACAGAATTGTGGCTTTAGTCAATAACCATGTATTATTCTGCTGCAATTTCTTTTTGATGGACAATACAGCCTTCCTTAAATGCAATTCAAATAATAAGACTGTTAACTAAGAAGTAATTAGGGCATTGGTCCTGAAAATACAGTACTTACATATGTGCTTAAATTTATGGACAAGACTAGTCCTATATGAAGTCCTATTAAAGTCAACAGGACTATTTATAAGAGAAAAGTTACACCTTTAAGTATACTAGGTACGTCAGCAAATTTTCACTATATTCTCTGTTATAGTAACCTGTAGTATGTTATATGACAATGTTTTATTGTGTATTTTCCATATAATTGACTTTAATACTCTCTGTCTGGCCCATATGTCATACATACAACCGTAACTCTTCCATACATTATGCATTTACATTATGATACAGTCTTTATTTACATAATAACTTGCTAATTCTTAAATTTAATATAATATACATATATTGTTGTGTATCTAAGGTTGTTGAGTACATTCTTAACTATTTCATTTCCAGACTTGAGTGCTTAACTATGCAACCTTAACATTCTCCTACTGCAGTTTCGGTTTTGGGGATCTTTTTGAATGAAATATGTAAATACTGTTTATCTAGGAAACATATTGCTAAAATCAATTTGAACCTTAGAATCAAACTATATTTTACATTGAGTATGCGTTAACACTAAATGTCACAAAAGTCACTATTTATAGCATTTGCACACTAATTGCAATTGACTCCCAAGACATTTTCTAACTCTGTAAGACCCTTTGAATGCATAACATTTGTACAATTCTTACTGAATTCCCTAATACATTATTTTCCAAGAATATCTTTTAATCCCAATGCAATTTGTCTATAAAAATATAAATCCCACCAAGCAAAAGTGACATTAGTTTAGAAAAATCTAGTGCACACAGCACACATCGGGGGGAAAAAAACACTACTTAGCTCAAAAATTAGTGTAAAAGCTCTGCAAATTATGCCCTGTGTTTAAACACCTAGATTTGCACAGTACTTCAACAAAGACAATTGCTCCTCAGTTCAGCAAATGTTATTTTACTAGAGCAGGGAGTCTGGGTGAGTGGGTAAAAGCATGCAACCTGAGGGGTGAAGAAAAGCCAGAACACAAAACTGAGCATAATAACTAGCAGTCTGTGCACATGAGAGGCACACCCCAAGTGAACTAAAATGGAGACTGAATTTCATCTCAGCCCTAGAGAAACAGACAGAGGGTAGTCGCACCAGGTCAGGGTCAAGGTCACCAGCAGGGCAGTCTGCAGCTGCCTGCAAAGCTATCTGATCTGCACACACAGAACTCAATTTCCAAACTCTGTGAATCCAGAAGCATTTTCTGCCCTCACCAGTCGAACACCCCCCCCCCCAAACACACACAAAAGTTTAAAATTAAAATCTTGTTTTCTCAACCACTATTTTCAAAGTTATTATTTATGGAAGTCTGATGTCTACGCCAACACCCAAATCATACATACAAAGGAGAGATTAGCCCCTCTCCTCTCTCTTCTTTCCCTTATTAGAGATCAGTGAACTGGAGGAAAGCAGCAGTGGTGCAAACATAGACCACTGCACTTTCATGAACTCACTTGTGCAAGCTTCCTGAACTAGATAGATTTCTATATGGGGAATTCTGTGTGTGTGTGTGTTTCAGACTTAGATCCTCTAGCGGGCAGACGGTGAAAGGACTGTACAGGGGCAAATAAAAAAAAGCACAACCCCAAGCCCTGTGAGTCGGCTCCAGCGGAAAGAAAGGGAGAGAGAAATATTTGTGGAGCTGCAAGTGCCATTTCTTCCCCCACCTCTGCGTTGGCTTATGTGCCAGGTTGACAGTGTCCGGGAGGTGGTAAAGGGCTAGAAGGGGAAGCGGTGCCTCAACCCTTCCCCGATAGCTAAAAATATATGGAGAGAGGTAATCGATCGCACTCTGTCTGCAGCGGAAAAAACACAGCGCACCATATACCACAACCTTAACCCTCCCCCTCCCTGGTGAACTTCAGGTGACCGACCATGGCTTTGACACATAAGCAGTTCAGCTCTCACCAGACACTGAACCCTGGGGCACTGCGAGGAGAGGCTGCAGACAGGCACTGAACATATGTGCTGGAGACAGAAAAATGACCCCTAAATCCACCCCCGCTCTCCTTAGACCGACCCTAATGCCACGCCGGGGCATGATATTTATAGGTTTTCTTTCCCCCCCTCTCCCCCCCCCAGCATCCGATCGCTTAATGCAAGGAGAGAGGAAGAAAAGTTAACTGTTTTGCAAAGAGGAAAAAATGGGGGAGGGGGCAGAAAAGGAGCCGGGGGAGGGTGAGCTCTGTGTCAATGCGTTGCCTGCAGGCTAGGAGAGCTGGGATGCACTTTAGTCCCGAGCTCTGCTTCTCTAGGCTGGGGCAGCAGCACCGAAGCCTGAGTCTAGCCTGGCTCGTCTGACCCTTCATTTTATTGCGGCCAGGAGCAGCCCCCATGCTGCCTCCTGCTGCTGCCGCCGCCTCCCTTGCTCTGCAGGGACCTCGCATGCCACGATCTGCCCCCTGTCTCCCGCCAGCAACAGCCCCGGCTCCGTGTGTGTGGGTCCCCCACCCCTTGTGCCCTCCTCGGCCGCTCCCCGCCTCGCCCTCCCCCGCTTCCCCTCCTCCTGCGTCCCCCCCGGCTCCGGGGCCGACAAGCCCAGCCGCAACCTTTAGCCGGAGACGGACCTCTCGATTGATTCTGCACAAGACGCCAGCAGCCGCTTCCCCTCCAATGCCACCCCCCTCCCCACCCCAATAAAAGAGCCCCCGTCCGGCCCCCGGGAGAAACCCGCACTCCGGCACAAATGCACAATCAGCGGAGAGGGGAGGGAAGGGGGGAGAGGGCGAAGGAAGCAAAGCACGGGGGGAAAGGAGAGGGAGAGAGAAAAAATTAAAAGGGCACAAGGCTGTTCATCACCAACATGGCTGCCTTAGCTCAGACCTAAAAGAGGAATAACCCAGGCTGTGTCTTTGTCAGTTTCACCTCTGTAACCCTAAACTAATGCACAAAACAACGGAGGAGGCTGCAGAGGGGAAGGAGACAGGGAGAGAAGGAAGGAGAAAATGGCAAAAGAGGGGTCACTTACGTGAAGAGAGGCGCTTGGGCTGCTCCTGCTTCCTCCTGGGCATTTTCCCCCTTTTTTCACATTCTCCTCCTTGGTTTAATGGGAGATCAAATAAAACCAAAGGGGGGCAAAGGCAGGTACAAAGCGGGGGTCGGGGGTGGCTGGTAGCGGGGGGTTTCCTCTTCTGCTGGGGAATGGGATTGAAGCTGGTTTTCCTGGAGCCAACAAGAAGGGGGGTTTCTTTTGCTTTCCCCCTTTTCTTTCTTTCGTCCCCCCGATTCCCCTCCCCCGGTCGTGCACCTGGCTTGTCCCCCGGTCGCAATATTCTTCAATGGGAATGGATCTAATCTGTGTGAGAGTGAGTGTGTGCTATGTGCGGTGTCAATAATGAGGGCTGGTGCGGCGGTGTCTATGGCTGCTCCCTGTGTGTCTCCAAGCCCCTAACTAACACTAATGCAGGGATCAAAGGGCAGCGGCGGCGGCGGCGGCAGAGCTCCCAGCTCACACACAGGCTGGAGAGAGAGAGACAGACACACACACGGAGAGAGGCAGAGCAAAGAGGAAGGTGCCCCCAGGCTGTACTTTAGACACGGAATTGCAAGCGCCCCGTTTAGGAAGGGTTCACAAGGAGAGGATGCAATTCCTAAATTATTTGCCCAGTCGTCTTCGTTCGGTCTGAAGGGGGGGAGAGTTGGTGTGTCGACCATTCACATTGCAATTCAGTCACGTTTCCTGTACAACCAAATAAAATAATTGATTACTTTTTAAAACAAATCTGATTAAAGTGTTTTTTGGAGGGAGGAAAAATTTCCAGATTTTAAAGAGAATTCTGTGGGATGTTTGGAGAAAAAGAAACAGCTTGTGTAGTTAATTTCAATTTAATTTAATTGGGGAAAGGTGTGGATAAACTCTTTCCCCTTCCCCCTCTGAAAAATAAATTTTTATATGGGAAAAAACAAAAAAGGTGATGGATAAATAACTGCACTGATGCAATAATATAATACCAGGTTTTAAAAATCCCTAGTGCCATTAAAAATATGAAAAAATGCAGTCAGTGTGCAAATCACAACTCCCTGACAAAAAGAGAGGAGGGGGGAAAAAATCAAGATTAGATCACCCCAATGGATGGTTTAACTGCTACATAATACTCCTACAGTGCACACAGCAATCTTGACTTCTGAAATTTACTTTTTTCCTGCTGTAAAGCAGGTATATGAAGCTTTATCCTAAAGCAATTCCAATGTGCATTAAGAACCCAGTATAGCAGTTTTCATTAACTGATACCTACTTTCATTACTTCACAAATCACACATCTTTCTTCAAAGAAAGACATGAAGGAGGAGGAAAAAAATAAAAAAGGGACTAGGTCTCACTAAAGCACAAAAGGTAGTTGGTGAAAGAGAAGTGTTCTCTTTGTGACTTGCAGTCATTTGGATAAAAGTTCACTTAGAGGTTGTTAATGATTTAAACTCTAAAACCTGCTACTACAATTGAAGTAAAATGATTTGAGGCACAGCTGTTTCATATAGCTCTCTCTTTGTGAAAGGAAACTTTGAACTTAGTAGAATGCATAATATAAATCATGAGTCAGGTAGTAAAAATAAAAAAAAATGCATTATTCTGCTATGTATACCACCTTTTTGGATTTTTGCTTTTGACAATCTGACTCATCATTTTATCACATTACATTTTATCCTGCTAACTTCAAAATGCTCACATATCAGATACAGTTAGATGGATACACAGCAATAGTGAGGCACACTACATCTTTGAAGCACAGTACACTCATTTATTACTTAATATAACAATCCTGTGAGGTAATTAAATAATACCAATATACCCATTTTACAGCTGGAAAAACTAAGATACAGAAAGGTTAAATTACTTGCCCAAGGCCAAACCCAGTTAATGGAAGAGCAGGACTTCCTCAGTTCTTAGGTCCTAGACTCAGTTCTCCAGACTGTGCTGTTTCCCTAAACATATTATATAAAATTAACAATGTGTACTAACAATGACATAAAATACCCTTCATTATAATCCAAATCTTGGCAAGTGAACCCTACCTTAATACTAATGTCTAAATAGGTGGGACTTTAGCTACATACCTTTTGTTAAAATTAATAGAAGTTGTGGGACTAAATCCTCTTATACTGTTTTTAAAATATATCCTGTATGCAGCTCTTTTTGCACTGAACTACATAGGCTTTCTGGCTAAGACTGCTCTACTGTCCAAATGTTCCCTGCAATGAAGAAGACCATAGAGTAGTGGATTCAGGTAGGGAGAGAGTACTGGCTCTAGGATATTGTCGCAGCTCAGGAGAGGATGGGATGTGAGGACTGTTGCTTTCTGCAATAATCACCTCTATCCCTCCCTTCTATTCCGCATGGATTTCTGGTACAAATTAACACTGACAGTGTCAGCATTAATTTACAATATGCCAATTTCCTGTCCCTAGTTTGAAACCCCCTTTAGGGGAGTTTAGGTGGCTGCAGCGATCAGAGACATTATGAGGACACGGATCCCTTGAAAGAGCTGTAGGGTCATGGGGACTGGAAATCACTACAGTAGCAGAGGGCCTGTGTAGATCCAAAGGTTTTTGGGGCCAAATCCTAATTCTGTTCCACGGAGGAAGAAATCCTGCATCTTGAACAAACTATCAGGCAGAAATTATAAATCCGAACTTGTGGGGTTTCTAGTCCTGTGTGTGTGAATAGCCCATATAAGGACAACTTGGCTTTTTTTTCTTTCTTGCCTAATTGTATTGTACATAAATATTGCATGAGTCTTAGAAGAATATAACATACTGTATTTTCTAGGCAAAACATGAAAATCAAAGATGCAGCAACAGTCTTAATGTTTGTTTATGGCTTAGGGGAGATTATATGACTAATATTACGCAATTATACAAGTTTTGGATTCAACTTTCATCATGATAGTAATGGTTGAAATATTTTAAAATGTTGAAAAAATTCAATTGACCACATTTCTGAGATTTCTCAAATCCTTTGAACTCGATATATGAACACAAAACAATGACAAGTCTTTTTGTTGTATAAATAATATACCGTAAATAATGAATTCCATCTGCAGACCCTACTAATAATCAATTATAGTTAATACTTTCCATGGCTACATCATCTTCCAAACCACAAACCTTGTTACAGACATGAATTAATACAGCCTCAGTAAATCCTTGTGACTAAAGTAAGCATTTGACAGATGAGGAAACCGAGGCATGAATAGTAGGTGTCTGCCTCAAAGTCACACATGATGTAACAGGGTAAATGGAATAATCTGTTGATATTACATCTTTGGAACCTTCAACTGAATATCCACTTCAGTCTATCCACAGACATAGCATTCTAACTGCCTGGATTCTATATTGGTGTAATATGGCATTATTTGTATAGTGCCAACAGTATGATGGGTGCCTGAGTTATTAATGAGACACCTAAAAATGGTAGGCTAACATTTCGGCCAGAAGCTGGAACTGGACCACAGGGGATGGATCATTTGATAATTGCCCTGTTTTGTTTTGTTCATTCCCTGAAACATCTGGCACCAGACTCTGTTGGAAGACAAGATACTGGGCTAGATGGACCATTGGTCTGACCCAGTATGACCATTCTTATGTTTGTATTTTTCTACCTTACATTTTTTCCCAGGGCCCTGATTTAAACAAAAAACAAAAACAAAAAAGTGAATTCAGTGGTTATGAAAAGCAAAGCCAGTGTAAGCAAATATTGGGCCCCCTGTGAAACCATACTACTCATAATAAGTGGACCAGCCCAGTAGCAATTTCAAGAAGTATGATCTCTTAACTTGCCCCAAACTGTTCTGTCAGGCCAGCTGAGTGTGCATACGTGTATAATATGAATGCTAATCAGGTTTCTTGCGCTCTCCTGAAATGGTGTCCAGTCTTGTTTTATTAAAATTGTAATTTTGCAGGGCAAAGAAGACAATATTACAGGGATTGGCAACCTTTGGCATGCGTCCTGCCAGGGTAAGCACCCTGCCGGGCCGGTTTGTTTACCTGCCGCATCCACAGGTTCGGCCAATTGTGGCTCCCACTGGCTGCAGTTCGCCGCTCCAGGCCAATGGGAGCAGCGGTCAGCACATCCCTCAGCCCACGCCGCTTCCCGCAGCCCCCGTTGGCCTGGAGCTGCAAACCGCGGCCAGTGGGAGCCGCGATTGGCTGAACCTGTGGACGCGGCAGGTAAACAAACCGGCCTGGCCCACCAAGGTGCTTACCCTGGTGGGACGTGTGCCAAAGGTTGCCGATCCCTGTGATATTACAATCTAATCTTACCTATAGGCCTAATCCTCCTAACCCTTATTATCAAGTGTAGCATTTACCATCAATCATATATCAACTATCCCACCCACCCTAGAAGGCACATCCCTCATGCTCTGTCTCAAACTCCTCTTCTCTCTACCACTACTGATTTCAATGGCATCACACTCAGCACTAAGGCCCAGATTCTCAAAGGTATTTAGGTGCCTAAGTCCCATTGATTTCCTATGCAAAGGAATAGCACCATGTAATTTTTTTAAAATAATGAACAATGGAAAAGTTAATAACTGGTGAGGATACCAATTTGTTTCACAGAGGCCAATGAACAGCCATCAATTTTTGATCATGATCACCTAGGAACAGATTATAAATAACCACCCAAAGGTGAAAAGCTGTGTAGCCCATCAGTTCTAGCCCATTCAGTCCCCTGCTTTAGTTTTTAAACAGACAACGCACCCTGCCTTCCCCCAAAGACCACCACCCTAACATCTTTAAGTACATTTATTTAACAAAAACAAAAAAGTGCACTGTTTGTGAGCTCACTATAACACCCCAGTACAGAGTTCTTCTCTGAAATCAGAGATATGCACTGATGCCACTTCTCTCACTCTTAAGCATCTGCACCATCCTTGTGAGTAGATAGTACATTGAAATAACTCTCTTGGAAGTGCTCAAAGATCAAAATTCTTGTAAATTTCAATATATTCTGCATGCTCATAGATCTAGAGCTGAAAGCCACAAAGAAGGAAAAGCACAATATGTCATGCTGATATCTAACATCCAAAGCACAACTGGTTTTTGCAAGTGTCTCTAACAAAACCTGGCAAATGAACTAGCATGAATTGTTTTGCAGTAACAATGCCACAAGATACCGTTAGCTGCTATGCAAATATTAGCATGTACTCTTTACAATAATGGTGGCATTTACATTTTGCTGCTGTTTGAATACTACAGTCTCTGCATATAACAGATGATACAGAGCCCAATTTCTATTAAAAAAATCAATATTAATAAGATCCTTGCACGGTGGCTGATCTTAAATCTCCATGGGTATATGCCCCTACAAATTTGGCAAGCCAGGAGATTTGGACTGCATTTCAAACATGTTTGTTGTTCTAAGGAAGGATTTTTTTAGTGACAACATTTTTAATGTAGATACTTAACTCTGGATTGCTGCAGTTACCAGTTTGGACAGATAGGCAAACATAGGGCCTGATTTTGATCTTGTAAGTCAGAAGTAACTCCATTCAAGTTAATGGCTCTACAACAGTGTTACCCTGGGGTAAGTTAATTCTGGGCCTAATTCTGATCTTTCACTCTTGTCATTTTGCTTTAAGTTAACATTTTGTTGGCCACCAATTTGACTTCCAAACTGTGATCATTTAGGACAAGACTCTCTGCTGGGACGTAGCTATGTTCAGTGCAGCACAGGAGGGGTGGCCTGTCAGCCAGTTACAACTTCTTGCGTCTCTGGTTGATTTTGTATCAATGCTGTGGGGCAGGGGAACTTACCGGAGATTGCTCTAACCCCTGAGAACTGGCAATGGACCCGAAGGGACTGTCTGCCAGTTGGGGATTTTTCTCTGCTCACACACCCTCTCTGCCTGATACCAGCCCTACACCAGGGAGTAGAGGGAAGGGGAAAGGAGGGTGTAGAAAATGCCTTTGCCACCTCTTATCCCCTGTGGGGAGATGAGGCCAATTTCCATCCCCTTTACACCACTCAGTGACACAAAGAAAGCAGAGTAGTGAAGAAAAATATTTAAAAAATGTAGATGAAGATGATATATTATGGGACAACTGTCATGGCTTCTGAGAAGGACAATCACACCACATTTACCTATTATACTTCTCTGAAACCCTGCGAAGGGCCCTGAGACTCACTGCTGTGAATTGTTTAATTTTGCAGTGTAGACTTATCATTTGTCCTCTCCTCTGGGTGCTCTCTGCTTTCCCTGGCATGTGGAGCAGCAGAGGGGAGGCAACGAGTGAGGCATCATAGAATCAGTGTCCCCTCTCTTTGGGAAATGCAAGGAATAAGATTCTGCCTTCCCACACCTGCTCCTACAGATCACTGGACATTTAATCTCTAGCCAATGCCTTTTGCCACCACTAAACCCACCTAGTGTTTTTAAACTTGATGTTTCTGGCAATTTGTAAATTATTTAGATATGTAAAAATTAACTAATTAAATAATTTGCATAAAATGTCATGCACGGAATAGCACAATACTTGGCAGCTCTGAAGAGGGGTGATATGGGGAGCAGGAGGCAGACTGAAGGTGTGCAGAAATATGAGGGGCTTAAGAAGAGTTGAAGTGGGCACTGAGCAGATGGGCGACTGAGTGGAGTGCTGGGGAATATGGCATGACTTTCAGAGGAAAGGGAAGGTCATATGGATAGGGGAGAGGGCAGGAGACTGTGTAAGGGAGCATGAGTGGTGCAGCTTCCTATCTTGTGTAGCTAGGCAGGTAGATAGAGGGGAATAGAATGGCATGTTCCCACACCTTGGGGTAGAGGGGAAGTTAAATGGAGTGCCCTCCAATCAGAGAACAAGGAAGCTGCATTTTTGTATGTATTTCAGGTTGAATCTTAAAATGGACACACAAAAACTGGGGGTGAGTGTCTCCCTTTTAAAAGGTGGGGAAAAAAGAAGCAAAAAAAAAAAACAATGCTTTTTTGTTTTGTTTTCAAATCTCATAATTTATAACTGTCAGCCCTCAACTGTCATTCACAACTGCCATGGAACCTTACAGAAAACTTCCAACTCCAACATTTCACTCCTTTTCCTGTTAAAGGGGCATTACCCAAACTATCCACATTGCTGTTTGATTAGCTGTAGCAGATAAGAATAATTATTACTGCAACTTCTTTCTTTTCCCACAGCACTATCCCAACCACTGAAGAGCTTCCGTGGTGATGGCACACCTCTTATGCCAAAATTGCAGTGAAAATATCAGCAGCATGTAGTAGGGTGAGCCAAACACAACAAGCTGTTCCCCTTACCCGAATAGTTGCACTAAACTGCACTACCCAACAAGGATCTGCTGTCTCTCAAAGAGCAGCTAGTCCTAGGTATAACCTAATCCCCCACTTTCTCTTTAAAGAAACAGTTTGAGCACTATGTATCTGAACAGTTTGAACAGTACATGCAGACTTATTGGTTTAATAAGGGAGAGATATTCCAGAGATTCTGAGTCCCAAGGCAGATATGGGATGCCTGAAGACCAGTACTGTATCTAAAACAGGGAAGAGGAAGCATATAATACTGAATCACTGGCTTCTTCCATTCCTACATGTAATATCTGTGTATTTGGGATTAGGATTAGTTTACACAAACACAGATATTCCACAGCATTTATTACTTATTACTAACAAAGATATTTTACTGCCCATCTCCCCCTAACTCTTAACATCAAACTTCCTTTTCTTAACATCAGAACATTTATCAAGAAATCCCTATTGGTTTATGATCTTCTTGATAACAAAATGTAGTAATTATTATTATTTATACAATGCCCACAGTGTGGTAGACGATTCTTCTCTGAAGAATTTAGTCTAAATTAAGTTGTAACATGACAAGTGAAGACAAACTGAAAAGGGAGCAGGTACAGTACTGGTATTTTATACGTGACAGACTGCATACTCAAGATTTGATCTTTTTCCTTTTCTTCTTATCAAGAATACTTACCTCTTCAGTTCCATAGAACTCAAAATCCTTTACAAAGAAGGATAAGTACCATTATTCCAATTTGACATATGGGGAAACCAAGGCACAGAAAAATGAAGTGACTTACCAAGGTCACACAGCATTTCCATGACAGAGCCAAGCATAGAATGTAAGGTTCCTATTCCTGACTACCATCTAAGCATGTAGAAAACGCCTATCACCACCTAAACTGAATTTAAATTCTCTTTCTTATTGATCCACATTTCCACATCATCTCTGCAATTCTCTCTCTCTCTTTTTTTTTTCTTACCAATAAGTATTCAGCTTTAAACTGCCTGAAGTATATTGGCCTCCATGACCTAATGGATCCTTCTTTCTTCATGGAAACAAACATTAATTGGTAAGTACATGCATCATTTCAGTCTTTTGCTATCCTTGTTTCCTCATTTGTTTTCTCTTATTTATTCAGGCCAGATTCTGATTCCCTTACTTATAGTCAGTATTACCTTAAGCTGCATATATGACATATTCCAATTGATTTCAGTAGGACTACTCCTGGCCTAAAGTACTGCTCAACATAGATAATGGTGGCTTTCAGCAAGGAGTAATATATTCTCACTTACAGACAGGAATATGGCCCCATTCAGCTTCCTCTGCTGCCATACCTGGAGCAGCAATGTGGGCAGTTTAAAGAGGACAATTGTGCAGTGAGGCTTTTTGTCCCTCTACTACCCTACAAAATCTTGCTCTAAATAGGCAGCGTACACATGAAGGTTGGGGGAAGGAATGTAATGGAAAGCAATGTGATTTACCAGAACAATAAAGCATGCATCTGGTTTGTCCCTTTTTACATCTGCAACAACAAACTCCTCTTCATTTTTGTGATTTTAGAGTATGTTTCTCTGAAGAAGAAATTAGAGGATACAGAAGCAGGAAGAGTTTCTAAGGACAGGATTGCTTCTGTCTCCATCCTTTCACACATTTGGGGAGGATTTTGCACCAGTCAAATCAGTGGATGGTTTGAAAGAGTATGGAGAGAAAGTACTCCCCACGCCTGTGCCCAGATTGGGGAGGAGCTACCAGCATATATTTTAAAAGTCACTGATTGGGAAGGAGGGGTCCCAGACCAGCAGAATAAGACAGTAGGCGTCTAATAAGGCAGTAGGTTGAGCAAGACAGAACTGTGTTGTTAAAGCTCTTATTCACACACACAATATCTGTCAGGTCAGCCTGGGCATCCCCTGGAGTCACGCCTTCATGGCACCCAATATAGGGCCCTGCCAACCCGACGCCCCACTCAGTTCCTTCTTGCCGGGTACTCTGACAGAGAGGAAGGAGGGTGGGTATTGGAATGGACATGAACACCACATCTTGAAAAACAACAGTTATGAGAAGGCGAGTAACCGTTTTTTCTTCTTCGAGTGATTGTTCATGGCAATTCCAATCAGGTGAATCACAATCTTAAGTTCCGGAGATGGGGTCGGAGTTGTCCACTGATTGGAGTACCGCTCTACCAAAGGCCACGTCGTCTCTGGCCTGCTGTGTAATTACATAATGTGTGATGAAAGTGTGTATGGAGGACCATGTCGCTGCTCTGCATATTTCCTGGGTTGGAACCTGAGCCAGGAAGGCCATTGAAGAGACCTGCACTCTGGTGGAATGCATGGTGATCGGAGGGGCAGGCACCCCTGCCAGGTTGCAGCACTCTCAGATGCAAGACGTGATTCACGACAAAATTCGTTGAGACTGGAAGACACTTCATTCTGTCTGCCACAGTCACAAATAGTTGGATGGACTTTCGGAATGGCTTTGTTCTCTCGATGTAGAAGGTTAATGCTCTGCAGACATCCAGCAAGTGAAGCCTCTGCTCCCTACCACTCGAGTGTGGCTTAGGATAGAATACTGGGAGGAAGATGTCCTGGTTGATGTGAAATTGGGAGACAACCTTAGGGAGGAAAGTTTGATGTGATCTAAGCTGAACCTTGTCCTTGTAGAACAATATGTAAGGGAGCTTTGATGTTAGGGCCTTGAGCTCAGACACCTTCCTGGCTGAAGTTATTGCCATCAGAAATGCCACCAGGTACGAGAGGTAGAGCAGGGAGCACGTTGCCAGCAGTTCAAAAGGTGGCCCCATCAGTCTGAAAAGGATCAGGTTGAGGTCCCAAGCTGGGACCAGCTATCCGACTTGCAGGTATAGCCTGTTGAGACTTTGAGGAAATGACTGTCCCTCTGCTCCTGGATAGAAGGCAGAGATGGCGGCCAAGTGAACCTTTATGGACGACATGGACAGCCCCTGCTGATTGAGATGGAGAAGGTAGTCCAGTATGAGTGGCATAGAGGTGAGCATCAGGGACGAATGATGCTGCCGCAACCAGATTGAAAATCTCTTCTACTTGGCAAGGTAGGTAGCCCTGGTGGAGGGATTTCTACTGCCAAGGAGGATTTGTCTAACCGAGTCCAAGCAAGAGAGCTCCGTCAGGTTCAGCCATGGAACTTCCATGCCATAAGGTGCAGCGACTCAAGGTTCGGGTGCTGGAGATGACCATGATCCTGAGTTAATATGTCCGGGAAGAGCGGCAAGATGACTGGAGCTTCCATGGACATTTCCAGGAGTGATGTGTACCAGTGCTGGCAAGGCCAGGCTCGGGCTATCAATATCTCTAAAGCTTGTTCCCTCCGTATCTTGAGGAGCACATTGTGAACAAGGGGGATAGGAGGAAATGCATATAGGAGACAGCCTCCCCATAGGGAGGCGGAATGCGTCCGTGATGGAGCCTGAGCTCTGATTCAGGAAGGAGCAAATCTGCTGGCACTTCCTGTTGCATTGCGTGGTGAATTGCTCTATCTGGGGAAAACCCCACTGATGGAAGATTGAGTTCACAGTGTCCGGGCGAAGGGACCACTCATTGCTGTGGAACAACCTGCTGAGATAATCCACCAACTCATTCTGTACTCCAGGGAGGTACAATGCTTGCAGATGTATCGAATGCTCTACACAGAAGTCCCACAGCATGAGGGCTTCCTGGCACAGGGGAGAGGAGTGTGCACCCCCCTGTTTGTTAATATAAAACATAACTGTGGTGTTGCCTGTCATAACTGATACACATCTCCCTGTCAAGTGGGCTCGGAAAGTCTGGCATGCGAGGCACACCACTCTCAGCTCTCTGACATTGATGTGGAGAGCGAGTTCCACCTGAGACCAAGGCCTTGTGTCCTGAGGTCTCCCAAATGTGTTCCCCAGCCCAAGGCTGACACATCCATCACTAGCTAGAGAGATGACGGGGGCTGGTGAAGGGGACCCCTGCACATACTACCTGTGGGTCAAACCACCACCGGAGGGAGTCGAGTACCGGCCAAGGCAGGGTTACGATCCTGTCCAGGCTGTCCTGGACTGGCCGATACACGGACGCTAGCCACGACTGAAGAGGTCGAAGTCTGAGTCTGGCATGTTGTACTACGTAGGTACAAGCTGCCACGTGTCCCAGGAGTTTCAGGCAATTCCTTGCTGTGATGGTGGGGAACTGCCTGTGTGATGTCACCGAGGGACCAAAACCTTGCTTCCGGGAGGTATGTCCTGGCTTGTGTTGAGTCCAGTACTGCCCCTATAAATGTATCCTCTGAATCAGGGACAGCATTGATTTCCCCTCATTCAGAAGGAGGCCCAGTTTGTTGAATGTCATTCTTATGAAGTTGACTTGTGCCTCCACTTGACACCTGGATCGGCCCTTGATGAGCCAGTTGTCGAGGTGCGGGAACACCTGTACCTGCCACCTGCGCTGGAACGCAGCCACGACCACCATGCACTTGGTGAACACTCGGGGTGCCGCCGACAGGCCAATGGAAGGACTGTGAACTGGCAGTGGGTGTTGTTCACCACAAACCTTAGGTATTTTCTGTGGGCCAGAGTTATTGCTATGTGAAAGTACGCGTCCTTCAAGTTGAGGGCAGCATACCAGTCTCCTGGATCCAATGAAGGAAGCCAAAGAGACCATGCGGAACTTGAGCTTCTTCTCAAGCTGGTTGAGTTCTCGCAGGTCTAGATGGGCTTGAGCCTGCCTTTAGCTTTTGGTATTAGGCAATACCGAGACTAGAAACTTTTGCCCTTCTGCTCCCGATGAACCTCTTCCACTGCCACTAATGAAAGGAGTGAGTGCACCTCCTGTATAAGGAGTTGCTTGTGAGAGGGGTCCCTGAAGAGGGACAGGGAAAGGGGGTGGAGGGGCACAGAATTGGATGGAGTATCCCCTCTGTAACAGATCGCTCACTCACCGGCGCGGCGCCTCCTTCTGGTCGTCCGGGAATTAGCTCAATTCCAGCACTTGGAGCGTCTCCTGCTGGCGGGTGTCTCTCCTGCCTCCGGCCCCGTGTCCCTCCCAGACCCCTTACCTTGGGATTCTGCCCACAGCAGTACCTCCACACTCTAGGTTTCCCCTTCCAGGGGAACCCCAAGTCCTCTAAGCCCACCTTGCCTCAGTGGCTACTGCCAGTCGTCATCTAGCCCCCTTTCTCTGGGGCAAACTGTAGTCTGTGATGGCCACTCATCATTTGCAAGGGGGTTAGACCAGCTGGCCTCTGCCTATCCCAGGCTTCACCTCGTCAGCCCCAGTACCTCCTTAGGCCTTAACAAGGCCTCAACCTGGGGAGTTGCCAGGCTGGAGCTCCCCAGCTCCTCTTGTCCTTCCCCAGCACTGCACTGCTCTGCTCTGCTTGAGATACCCTGTGCTCCCAGGCAGCTAGGCCCTTCTCACTCCAGGGCTAGAATGAGACTGACCCAGCTCTTCCCTTAGTCCTTATATCAGGGCCAGCTGTGGCCTGATTGGGTGTGGCCACAGTTGTGGCCGCCTCCCCAATCAGCCTACCTTTTTCCCTAGGTGTGGGGTAACTGCCCCGCTACACCCTCTCTACCGGGCAGAGCACCCAGCGGTCCAAAGTGATACTGGACCATGCACGGTAGAAAGGAGACAGTTGGGACGAAACGGTTAGGCAGTTTTTGTTCTGGTGTGCTGCTGTTGACTACACCTTCAAAAGGCCAGTTTGGGGCCGGAAGGCGGCTTGGGTTGGCCAGAGCCTGGCCTGAGGACAGGTGTGACCTCTTCCTGCTGCCCTATTCCTCCTCTGGGAACCGTCCTGTTGGTTTTGCTGGTAAAACTGCGGAGGAGGCTGTGGCCTGAAGTGCCTGCGCTGTGTAGTGGGAGTGTGTATGCCCAGGGACTTGAGGGTGGCCCTCAAGTCTTTTAAACTGTGCAGTTTCCTGTCTGTCTTTTCAGAGAATAGGGCTTGACCTTCACAGGGTAGGTCTTGAAAGGTCTGTTGGACTTCGTGAGGGAGAATGCCTACTTTGTGAAGCCCACCAGGGGTTAGGTTCCGAGCTGCTTGTTAGCATTAGGAATGAGGTGGTTTTGCACATGCCCATCAGCAGAAATTTAGGCACCTAGAAGACTTTCCCAGTGAAAACACTGACTTTCGATACCTGCAGTGTTAGGCACAGCTCAGTGGTAGTTTTGTGAATGCCACGGGGACCTCAATGTTGGATTTAGGGGCCTAAAGTGGAAGACAGACACCTAAATTCCCCATGTGAATTTAGCCCTTAGTCTTTATATCTTTTCCTTTATCAGCCATCCTATCCCATTTAGAAGTGCTGTTCTATTTTCACTATTGAAAACAATTGTCACCTGCCCCTTCCTCACGTATTACCTGCCACTCCATGCATCTGAAGAAGTGGGTTGTTTACCCACAAAAGCTTATGCCCAAATTAATCTGTTAGTCTTTAAGGTGCCACCGGACACCTCGTTGTTTTTGTGGAGATAGACTAACACAGCTACCCCCTGTTACTTGGTACCTGCCATCCTAGCTCCAAACTCCTGTTCCTCAGGAAAATCCTGGAATATATGGTTGTCTTCTGACAACCTCCCCCAGCACAGACTCAATGAATATTTACAAACCTGTATTTGGCTCTTTCAAAGTACTCAGGCTGCCCTTCTCCACTAATCCCCAAGTAAGAAGCCAGTGTTTCCATTAACACTCCCCATGCTGGTCTGTCTTCCACTTTATACTACTGCTTTTTCATTTCTCATGGTGGCTTCCCTCATCCCTTGAACAAGGAGTACCTCAAAACTCTTTCCTTTGTCTTGTGAGGGAGAGGCTTCCAGAGGAAAAGGCTGAACAAGAAAGGAATCAGACTTACAACTATAAAAAATCATGAATGCAGAATTATTGTTTTTAGGCCATTTCTTGTTTATTTGTGATGAAAGTAAACTGGCTTCATGAGCATAGGAAAAAAATCCAACAGTACAGGGACAGTAAATTATATTTGTTAGCCTAAAAAAATTATAGCCATTTAAAAACAAATATTTTCTTGAAGATGTATTTTGCTTTAGAATAAATGGCACCAGGTTGGAAGAGATTTTGTGCCCGTAGCAAAACCACGGCTTTTAAAATGCTAATTTTGTTCTTGGAGGCATTTCTCCATTCTTCTCCCTTGATTTGTAAATTTAAGGGAAACTTGAAAAAAAAAAAAAAAAAAAAGCATATCTAGCTTACTTGCTAGGTGTAAACAACAAGGAGTCTGGTGGCACCTTAAAGACTAACAGATTTATTATGCCCAAATAAATCTGTTAGTCTTTAAGGTGCCACCAGACTCCTTGTTGTTTTTGTAGATACAGACTAACACGGCTACCCCCTGATACTTGCTAGGTGTGTTTCCCTTAGCTTTGCTCCACTCAGGAGCCAGAGCCCATAAATATCTGTTAGCAAAATACTGGCAGGCATAAACCAGACACATGTGTTTCCCTTTAAGAAAGGGCAGCTGCGGGGGTGTTGTCAGTGTTCCTCTGACAGTCTTCACCATGTGTCCATGTCAGTGTTCTCTCTGGGCATGCTCCTTTAAGTCAGTGTAACAGTTTCAGAGTGGCCTGTAGTCCATATATGGGCTGTGAAAGGGGGGCGTGCCTTCTTGCTTTGTTTTATTCCAGGGAGTGTTGATAAATTGCTGAGTGTTAGCACTGTGGGAGCAGTGTGGAAAAATGTACGGCTCCCCAGTCAGATTTTGGCACTGTGGCCAAAGCTAGACAGCTCACACTTTATCCTTTATTGTGCCTACTGTGCATACAGTAGGGGATATCCAAAGGAAGAATTAAATTAAACATGTTAACTCCCACTCACTAAATTTATAGTAAAAGCATTCTTAATTACAAAGAATATTACACAATACAATTATATTTTCTTTGATCTGATGATTGAAACAGTTGTTCTGCATGGTCATATTTACATAGCAAAATTACTGGTTGGAACTACTTTCCATTAACTGAACCTAATTACATAAACTGAGTAACTCCACCTAAAAAACCCACACCATCTTTTTTAAAGCAATGTGAAGGGTCTGATTTAAACACAGAGGGCCAAATCCAGCTCAGAGGTAAACCTTCAGAAGACAGTGGAGTTAAACCAAAAAATGAACTAGGCACACTAAGCCAAAGTGAAATGTGCAATAAGTCCTCTAATTAGCAAGCACAATAGGATGCATTTTAAGAAAGTAGTTAAGGGTATGTCCCATTATGTTGAGAGGATATTGGGTGCATTTCATTCTTAAAAACAAAAGCAAAAAAAGCCTACATTAACTCAGACTCTTAAGGTCATTTTAACATGGTTTTGTTATTGAATTTCTCTCTCTCTCTTTTTTTTTTTTAAGAGACTTGCCATATAAAAACAACTGAAGAAAGAAAATCTCTTGGAAGTGTATGAAACAGTCTGTTATATTACTATTTCTGTTACTTAAAGTTACATATGCTGAATCGCTAAAAATAGAGGTTTAGAATGGAATTTCAGACAGGCCTTTAACTCTTGCGTCATGAAAATAGTAGTGTATGTCAGCTTTTAGCACTAATTGGAAAGTACTACTTAAAGGAATTCATCAATGCCATTAAAAAAAATATTTAAGCTTCCTGGTCATTTTCTTGCCAGGCTGGACTCATGCCTCATTGTGCGCTCAAAGCTGCCACTATGTATAGTAGCCAACCTTTTCCTATTGCTTAATTAAAGCATTGCCATTCATGCTACTTTAACTGCTAGTTTTTGGAGAAAACTATGTAGGATAGTACAGTATGTTCTATGCACAGATTTAAGGTCTTCTAATTATTTAATAGGTTTTTCATAATTTAAGCTTCCAACTAACTCCCCTCTCTGTGCCCCCCTCAAAATTAAAAATAGTTTCACCAGCCACTTGATGTCATGTTGAATCTTTAACTGGACTTATACAATAACAATAAGTGACTTAATATGTCTTTCACTTAGGCCACTTGTATACCTGCGTAACTCTATTGACTTCAGTGAAGTTGCTCCTCTTTTACACTAGCCTGTGTGAGATCAGACTCAGGCTTTTAGAGCAGTGTAAATTTTCTCCATTCATTTTAAGCCAACCTTTGAAGCCAGTCATAATTGCATAAAAGGCCAACACTGGTAACTATTTAACTGCTGCATGATGTTCTGCTGTGATTCCCACCCCAAGACTCTTCCTCACAACTTGTTTTTATAAGTGTTGCTAGACAAACCTGTTATGTCCTAACAAGCCATAGGGAACAGTTGCTAAAACACATGAACCTTCCAATGGCAGCAGCAAGGAAAGGGGTAAAATAAAAAGCTAGAGACCTGCATTCAGTTTAGGTTTTGAATTGAAGGACTTATGCTAAAACAGTGATGACAATAATAAAAAAACCAGCTCACTCGGTTTAAGACCCAATAACTTTTCAATGGTCATTACTTTTTTTAGTTTTAATTACCTTTTTAATGAACATATGCGGAGTGTGCAAACTTCTACTTTTAATCCTGAAAAAGGAAAGTGATTTCTGCAAGTTCATACCTTCTCCTTATAATTTACACCGATTAATGATTTTTCATAGCAGCACAATGTTACCAATGCACATGTGTTAGGCAATCCACATAGAAAGGAAACACACACACACACACACTTCCTTAACATTGCTGTGGTGTCTTCTGGGCAGAGGGAAATGTGGGACTCATTAGCCATAAACCAGCAGCTGGTCTTGCTGCTTCTAAGATATTACTGTGCTTCCACAAAACAGAAAAAAATAATAATAATTGTTCTTCCTCCATGGTCTTCTTCTAAACTGGTCTGTGTGTCCAAATGAGGTAGGGTGACCAGATGTCCCAACTTTATAGGGACAGTCCCGATTTTTGGGTCTTTCTTATATAGGCTCCTATTACCCGCCAGCCCCTGTCCCGATTTTTCACATTAGCTGTCTGGTCACCCTAAAATGAGGTATACTGCAATGACACAGGACAAGCTGCTAGCTCAAAAATGCTAGATGATTTCAAATTCCTAGTTTGCATTAACAGTCTCTAGCTCTTCTCATGTTAGCCTCTCTTCGAGCAGAACAATCTTTACATTTTGGATGGTCAACCTCTTCTCCATTTCCTTCATAAATTCTTTATATACTTTTAGGTCTTTAAGAGTCTCTGGGAAGAGTTTTAAGTAGAGCTGATCAGAATTCCCTCTCACCCCATGGACCATTTCAGCTTTTTGGTGAAGAAAAAAAAATATCAAAAGCTGAAAATATCAATTTGGAAATACCTCCGTGGTGCCTCTGGGAGTTGTAGTTTGGATGCCTTATGCCCTCATTTTCCTCCATGGGCTGGGCTTCAGCTCCAAATTTGTTTTGGCCAAAACAAACTTCCGTTTTTGGCTGTTCATTTCTTTTTTTGAGAAAAAATAATCTACATTTTCTGCAGAAAGCAAACTACATTTTTTGTAAAAAGTGTCTAATCAAATCCCCAATTTTCCATCGAACAGTTTTGACTGTACATTTTTGACTAGCCATAATCTCAAATCTTAACTGTTTTCAGTATTCCAGATGTAGCTATCAGTTCTCTGAATTCTTATTCCAGACTTGTAAATCTTTTACTGACTATCATAGCCCTTTGGAGATCATCTAGTCTTTAAGTAGAGGATAGCTACTTTGCAAAAATCACCCCAGAAATATTTGTTAACAGATCAGGGAGGGACACCACATCAGCAATTAGAGATGGCACTGCCTGCAATGCTACTGACAGTTCCAGCAGGTTTAAAAAAGCCTTTTGCTGCAGATCATTCTTTTCAGCATAGTAGAAAAACCTGATGAGACAGAGCACACAAATATTTTATGCAGTTATTTAATGCACTTAGGTCAGCATGCAGTGTCTGAAGGGCTAGAGGAGGAAAGCAATATCAGAACTCACTGCTCATTTGCTGGAGTTATTTTTCCATGTAGCCTCTCCTTGCCCAAATTCTATTTTGTAAGCCACACACCCAATGTAGGTGCCAAAAGGGATCCATGACCATTCTTTCAGGCCTAGAAACCTGAACAGACCATATTTCTGTAAAAGACAACAAACTGGAAGTGATCAAACAAAAGCTAAGCCACTAGGGTTGCCACCTCTGACTGAAGCTATTCCGGGAGATTATTTTTCCCCAACATGACGCAATGTCATTTTCTTAAAATAGCCTATTAAAATCTCTCAGATTGCTTTCAATAGTCACCGGGAAATCAATGCCGATTCCAGGAGACTCCAGGCCAATCTGGGTTGGCAACACTATAAGCAACAGCACAGCTACTGTACATCTGCCATCTTGCCTAGCCCATCTGAATGTCCCTACCCCTTAAAACAAACAAACAACAACAAAAACACCCCCTCTTACATACCCGGGGTACAATCTAGACTAATGAGTAGCTGTGTCAACCCTGCCCTCCAACCTGGGGTGTGCTTTGCTGCTGTAGCTTCCCACCTGGATTGCTCACAGCTTCCGGCATGCAAGTCACTCCCAGTCAGGGCCAGCTCTACCATTTTTGCTGCCCCAAGCAAAAAAAAAAAAAAAAAAAAAAGGCCGCTCGGACTGCCGCCCAAACTGCCAAAGCAAAAAAAAAAAGCCACCCGGACTGTGCCGCCCCAAGAATGGATGGAATGCCGCCCCTTAGCATGTGCCGCCCCAGGAGCCGGCCCTGCTCCCAGTTATGCCTGTATGCACTTGCAGCCTGCCATTCACACCCAGGCTTTTACCTGCCTGAATTATACAACAGGGTGATCCCAGCACACTCCCAATCCCACATTTCCTCCCAGCAATGTATGTCTTGAACTGCTAGGGTTGCCAACAGTCCCTTATTACAAGGGATGTCCCTTATTTTTTCATCTCTGTACAACAATATCAGGAGTCTCTGAGTGCTGCAAAAGCAGCAAGAAATATCCCATGCCAAATGTAGGTAAGTATGGCTTATTATTATATGATTAATAAATAATAATTAATAATACAATAGGGAGGAGAAGTGGGCTGGAGGTGCTAAGAAAACAGACCCTTATTTCTGAAATACAATATTGGCAAACCTATGTACTGCCCTGTTCTTTCCAGGACAATATAAGCTCATATAAAGTCCATCATTTTATTAATAGAAATAATATGCACAAATCCTGCTATCCCAAACACTTCAGTTCAAACATTGGTTTAGATCAAACCATAAAACAAGTTTATTAACCAATTAACTACAAAGAGATAGATTTTAAATGAAAACAAGTAATAAGGCATAAAAGTCAGAAATCGTTATGAGAAAAATAAAGATAAAATATAACAATCTATGTTAAATTCAAAACCAAGTTTTTCTCACCACATGTTCTCAACATTTTTACTAGCCAAGCTTCTTACCCAGGACCCCTTCTTTTGTGGAATGACTGTTCCTTTGTTCCTTATGGTGCAGTCAATCAATGGACAGAGAGTCAGAGAAGAGGAGGGATGTCTTGAGGTGTTTGTCTCATTTTCATAGTGTCAGTCCCCCTCTTAGCAAACATTTCCAACTGAGATTCAGGAGACAAAAAGTCTATAGGGGAAGATATCTCCTGCTGGAGCTTCCTTTGTGCTTGATGACTCTGTTTATTGCTTAATAGCAAATTAAGCAGAGCACACGTTCTTTTGTTTGAGACAGACATGTTGGCCAACTTCTATTTGGGCAGGACTGTGGTTTGGAATATGTATTAATAATACCATAGAGTGGAATCTTATAACTTTATATACAATGTTGCCACACAATTTATCAGGACAATATTGACCAGCAAATTATGAGTTTTCAAATGATATCCCACAAAGCATACTTTGCACAATGCTGTACATCTGCCATCTTGCCGAGCCCATCTAAATGCTCCTACCCTTTAAAAAAAAGAGAGAGAGAAAAAGAAACACTCTCCTCTAGAAATTAGAGTAAAATCTTGTCACCATTGGAGTCAATGGCAGAATACCTGTTGACTTCAGGGGGCCCAGGATTTCAATCTGAGGCCCAGATCCACAAAGGGATGTAGGTGCTGCAAGTTTCTGCCTCTGAGCATGCATACTGCAGCCTCAAGAGGATGTTCAGACACCTATCTTATGCCTAAACCCCAGTACAATCCTAAAATCGGGAAAGGTAAGGAAAGACTATATTGCCTGAAGGACTCAATCCAATAAGTATGCTCAGAGGCCACTTATCCCAATACTGAATGTCTGGGAGTGAGGAGGACTTCCCCCTTATAATCTTTGGCCTAAATCTAGGCTAAATCACTCTTTGTATATCTGGACCTTAGTGCCTAATTCTCCCCTCAATGACAGCTTCACACCAGGATATCTGGATGGAGCTCTTTTGACATGCACTAGTATAAGGACCTGATCCAAAGTCCATTGAAATCAATGCACAGAGTCATTGACTTCAGCAGTTTTTGGATCAAGGTTGAAGTGAGGGCAGAATCTATTCCTTAAAGTTGCTAATTTTCAATATAACATAAAGTGAGACAGATATGGCAATGTCCTGCCACATCCTTGGGAGACCTTATTGAATTAAGCTTAAGTATCTTTGGGGTCCACTGTACTAAATGAATGGTTTATGTGGACCAGGATTGTATTACCTCTCTATGGGGCAGATGTGACAGATGTGAGACCTGGGAGTTCAAAGGACTATACTGAAAATGTGCCAGACAAGAGTGGACTTCTGGCACAATAAATGTTAAGTGTATTTCCTGGGGAATACTTAGGTAGAGGTTAATGAAAAGTTCCCACTTCCAATTTTGTCAGTGCATTTGGAGGAAAGAGTAAATAAATATGAATTGATGCTTATGCATTAGTTAAACTACTGCTTGGTGGAAATATGGCTCTTGTGATCCTCCCGCACATGAGCATGTTTCCTTAGACTGGATCAAGATCATTTTAGGGATGAGGAGGAGGGTTTGAATTCTGAGCTTTTATAGTCTCTCACCTTTCTTAAATAGCCATACTTTTTGGGAAATAGAAACAAGAAACAGAAAAAAACAAGGACATATTTTTTTGCTATGATGTCTGGAAGTTGTTTAGAAATGTTTGTTTTGTGGATTATGCTAATTAATGTGAACCATGCTGACTTTATCCCGCAGAGATTAAAAAATGCAAAAAAGCTTTGTGACAGTGGAGAAAATCATAGAATCATAGAAGATTAGGGTTGGAAGAGACCTCAGGAGGTCATCTAGTCCAACCCCCTGCTCAAAGCAGGACCAACCCCAACTAAATCATCCCAGCCAGGGCTTTGTCAAGCCAGGCCTTAAAAACCTCTAAGGATGGAGATTCCACTACTTCCCTAAGTAACCCATTCCAGTGCTTCACCATCCTCCTAGTGAAATAGTTTTTCCTAATATCCAACCTAGACCTCCCACACTGCAACTTGACACCATTGTTCCTTGTTCTGTCATCTGATACCACTGAGAACAGCCTAGCTCCATCCTCTGTGGAACCCCCCATCAGGTAGTTGATGGCTGCTATCAAATCCCCCCTCACTCTTTTCTTCTGCAGACTAAATAAAGCCAGTTCCCTCAGCCTCTCCTCATAAGTCATGTGCCCCAGCCCCCTAATAATTTTCGTTGCTTTCCGCTGGACTCTCTCCAATTTGTCCACATCCTTTCTGTAGTGGGGCCCCCAAAACTGGACGCAATACTCCAGATGTGGCCTCACCAGTGTCAAATAATCACTTCCCTTGATCTGCTGGCAATGCTCCTACTTATACAGCCCAATATGCCATTAGCCTTCTTGGCAACAAGGGCACGCTGTTGACTCATATTCAGCTTCTTGTCCACTGTAATCCCCAGATCCTTTTCTGCAGAATGGAGGTTAAGATTAAAGAGACCTACAGTTAATGATACGCTCAAGTTCAATGGTCAAGCAACAGAAAATATTTGAGAATGGACAATAATTAATGAGTTAAAAAAAAACGGAGTCCAGATTATTGTAATGAGATAGCCTGAAAAGCATATATCTGGAGGTTAATGTTAGTTACCTGTAACCATATGAAATAAAGTAAGTACTGTACTACTATATAGCAAAAATGATGTAACTGTATACTGTCT
Source organism: Trachemys scripta elegans (assembly GCF_013100865.1). Lineage (NCBI taxonomy): Eukaryota > Metazoa > Chordata > Testudines > Emydidae > Trachemys > Trachemys scripta. Next base: position 53,806,691 of record NC_048302.1, read on the forward strand.
GCTTCACAATGACCCAAGGTTAATGGTAGTTGCTCTTGGTATATTTAAAGGGTTTCCGAGATGTAACAACCACAGTTTTACAAATCTGGTGCTATGGCACCGGAAAATGGCACCAAACGAGGCTAACATAATGCTGGCATTTCTCCCTAGTTCCAAGAAAGCATTTCCATGGCGCTGCATCCAGGCTTTTATCTTCTAATTACGTTGAATATGCCCATGAATCCTTTCATTCCTGAATGGCATCACCTTTTAAGTAATATATCATTGGTATGCTTCACTCTGATAATATATTACACTAATATATCATTAAAGCAACAGATGTATTACTGTAATACATTACTGGAACAAAGCACTCTGATGATTATGATGTATTTCTTATAAGATGGCACCATCCAGAGAAGGAGGTCCAGGATCAGATTCAGTTCAATAGGACAAAAGGTATGCGTATACCACAATGCTCCCTGACCCAACCATTTGGCACTAGATATACCGATATGGCACCACTATTAATTGCATTCCCATTTGTATTTGGACTTTGAGGGTCTTACAATCTGGAAAATAACTGATTATGGTTCAAAGAAAAGGCATCATTAAGAAAAACCTCCCACACACTCACAGAGTAGAGCAAGGCTAGATTATGTAAAACTGGCTGCTATGCATCGTCTGACTGGAGACTTCCCATAGCCAATGTATTATGTTTGAGTATACATATGAATACAAAAGTTTTATTTAGGGATGAGGAAGCCAAACAGTTTCTTCTATGTCATTTGCAGAAACCTCTTATTCCACATAGGCCTGGGTTGCTCCAATTACTTTCAGTTGTCTTCTGGGTAGGCAGCTTAATGGCCTTAACTGTACTTTATATTTAAAACAAACTCTAATGTACATATTAATTGGAGGTGTGGGTATAAGTGAAACGTTACTACTTTTTGTTTCACCCATTTTCAACCCATCCAGTTCTCCCCATAAATGAGGTTACATCATAGGAATAGAAGATTGGAAGGCACCTCCTGGGTTCTTGTTTCTAGTCCCCTGCTATTGCAAGCAACCCCATTGTATATCCAAAACATAAATTTATCAAGCTCCATCTTTAAACTAGTTATGTTGTTTGCCCTCACAGCTCCTATTGGAAGGTTATTCCAGAACCTCACGCCTCTGAGCGTTAGAAACCCTTTTTCTAATCTCCAACCTCAATTTACTCATGGCCAGTTTGTACCCATTTTTTCTTGTGTTAACATTGTCCTTTAGCTTAAACAGCTCTTCTTCCTCTCTGGAGTTTACCTACCTGACGTATTTATAGAGAGCAATCCTATCCCCTCTCATCCTTCTTTTTGCTAGGCTAAATAAGCCAAGCTCTTTTAGTCTCCTCTCAGAAAAGAGGCTCTCCATTGCCCTGATCATCCTAGCAGCCCTTCTTTGCACCTGTTCCAGTTTGAATTCATCTTTCTTAACACGGGTGACCAGAATTTCACACAGATGAGGTCTTACTTGTTAATGCCTTGTACAATGACATTAATACTTTCCTATTTCTACTGGAAACACCTCACCTGATATTTCCCACCATCTTACTTGTCTATTTCATAACTTCATTACATTTGTGGCTCATAATCATCCTGTGAATAACTAATACACCCATGTCTTTAGCTTCTTCTGTTGTTTCCAACTGATGAGCCCCTGGATGGTAGCAGAAATTCTTATTTGTCCCTAAGTGCATGACTTTGCATTTTGTACTATTAAATTTCATCCCATTTCTATTACTCCAGTTCTCAAGATTATCCAATTCTTCGTATGTAGTATTGCAATCCTCCTCGGTATTGACACTGCCTCCCAACTTTGTGCCATCAGCAAATTTCATTAGTACATGACAACTTTTTTGTCATTATTTAAAATACTAAATAAGATTGGTCCCAAGACCAGTCCTCGAGGAACTCCATTAGTAACCTTCCCCCAGCCCAATAGGTACCCATTCAGCACAGCCTGTTGTTGACTCCCCTTTAGCCAGTTCCTTATCTACCTTACAATTCTTGTACTAAACCCCACCTTCTCCAGTTTAACTAAGTTTTCCCATGTGGTACCATACCAAATACTTGACTAAAACCCAGAGAGGTTAGATCTACTTCATTTACCTTACTTAAATATTCAGTTATCTTATAAAAAAAATCAGGTTAGTCTTCCATGATTTACTTGTGTTAAAACAATGTTTGCTTTTTGTCCTATTTTCTGTTTACTTCAATGGCTTTAATTATTCTTTCCTTCCAAATTTGTTCTAAAGCCTTGCATACTATTGAGGTCCAACTAATATGTCTGTAGTTGCCCAGATCACTTCACCCCACCCCTTTACGTAAAGGTAGTACTACATTTGCTGATCTCCTGTCATATGGTACCACCACCCCCATTTGATATTTTTATTAAAAATTCTTCCTGTTGGACATGCAATTCTAGAGGCCAGGTCTTTCAGTGTTTTGGGATGGAGATTATCCAATCCCCCCAGTTTTAGTGCATTAAGTTTTGAGTTTTGCTTCCACCTTGGATGTAGTAATTTCCATTTCTACATACCCATTCCCATTAGTTATCCTGCGTTGCCTCCATGATCTATATTATCATCCTTATTGAAAATTGAGGCAACATGTTCATTTTTCCTGTATTCTTTCTAAGGGCCATACCTAGATTATTTTAAATCTCTACCCCATACTCATACTTAATATAACTTTACTCTTCAATTAGTCCCCTGGATTATGATTACTCATGATGTAAGGTAGTGTTCAATCTGGCTCTAAATAAAGGGGATTTGTTTGTTTGTTAGTTAGGTGGAAGCAAGATTCCATTTTAGGAATTTTTCTGCGGGACTGGGACGTGAAGGAGCAGGAGAAGGGCAGCAATGGGTGTGGGGGGAGAGAAGAAGAGAATGGTAAGAACAACAGAGGAGGGGAGAGAGAAAGAAAGAAAACTAAAGGAAGCAGAGGAAGTAAGGAAAAGGTATAGAAGGAAGGAAGAGGAGAGGGTTTTTTCCCTCCTTATTAACTTATATTTACAACCTTGATTTCAAAGTTTTTTGGCCTAGAAACAGTAACCATATCAGTATATACACAAACACATGAATAATGCAAGAAAACACACACACTAGACCTGATTCCCTACTGGTTTGTGCCTTGCGTAGTCATTGCCAAGTGTACAAAGTAGATATAAAATGTTATCAGATTGCAATGATAGCATTTTACACACTCTTTGCATAAGTGCAAATGACTACAGAAGGGATAGATCAATGGAGGATCAGGCCCATAAAGTTGCACAAAGTTTCTCTCTATCAATTTGTCATGATATTCAGATTAATAAGTTTTAACTTAAATATTTGAAGGAGCTACATATTAGTATTTTCATAATTAAATTCAATCTTTTACAAATATCCTCCAATCGGGGGAAGTGGATGGCAATCATACCAGAGAAAACATGTCAGTACATTTGCAAAATAATTCACTGGTAGCATGGCTTCTTATAATTTCTCTACATAGGTCAGTGATCTAATCCTCTTCTTCCTCAGATGCTCTGCAACAACGTCTTTCTCCTCCTCCCTCCCCCCCCCCGTCTTTCAACTTATGTGCAGCTGCTAGATTACAAAAGATATAGCTTTTATAAATCCAATTCATTCCTGTATGGAAATATAAGATCAGATTCTCAGAGGCTGTAAATTGTCATAGCTCTGTTGAAGTCAATGGAGCTATGTTGATTTACATTAGGTAATGATCTGGCTCACAATGTGGTATTTGATTGGTATAAGAGAAAAGAAGACAGAGGTATTTATTATTTCTAGTACAGTAGTGCCTAAGAACCACAAACAAGAATGAAGGATCCATTTTACTAGATGCTGTAGAAAAAAAAAATACAGAGGCAGTCCCTGCCCCCAGAAGGTCCATAATCTAGAATTTTGATAAATTTTCTGAACTACCTTCACAAATTATGATACCCCAGTGCCTTGACAACCATGAACTAACATACCATTCTCTAATGTTCAGGCACCTCCTAATTTTTCATGATAGGTAAGCATCAATATAAAGACATAAGCCAAAAAGTCAGTCATGAATTGCTCACTTCTCTAGTTTTTCCATAATAGAAATATTATGGCTGCAACCATTAGTAAGTCATCTGATCAATTCTCTGTCGCAAAGCAGATTTATTCTGCCTCTCAGAAAGAATATCTAGATATAGCACAATTTCCATATCCTTAAGTTACTTTATCCCTCTTAACTATTTCGTTTAGCAGCTTGGTTCCACATATTGATTATTCTCTATAAGAAGCCATTCCTGATATCTAACTTACTGTTTTTTCTTAGCTGTGAACTGAGATTTCACTTTATAATGTTTCCTTGTAATAGGAATGAATCCTGCCTTAGATCTTTGTATGAATTCAGGGAAAATAATTATAACAGATTATGTTATAGGCAGAGCTGGTAGTCATGTCTTTTGTTCCTGTATGAGGCTGGGCTGGGCTTGTCCCATACAATCCCTGATGAGGTGTGAACTGCCCCTCTCCTCTTGGAGAGTTTTTGTCTGGGCTTGTTGTAAGCCATGAGGACACATTTTCAGCGTCATAACTATACACATGAAATTACAACCTATAACATCACTATAACAACAAAGCTCAGTGCATCATGAGACTTCCGAAGACACCCAACATGACAAAATTGCATTAGATACCACACAATCATTTTATAAGGATGAACATGGGGGAGCTCTGTGTTCCCCCGAGGGACAGAACGTCACAACTGCCTATTATTAGGGTTGTCCAAAACTTCCCATAACTTTGCCAAAACTTCAGCCATTTGGGCTGTAGTTGTTCATGGTGGGTATCTTCCTCAGGTTGAGTGTTTTGGAGATTTTCAGCCAAAATAATTCAGCCATTTCTGAGAATAAGGCAAAGGAAAAAATACATTGTTTCATACATACTGTATTAAAAAAATAACTTCAGACCTTTTCTTTGAAATGACCTAGTACCCCCCTATTTTGGAACAGGCATTTGAAATTTGGCAAAGAGGTGGCTTTGATGTCAAGGTGGTATCTTTTGTTATTCCTGTGAAAGTTTGCCCACATTTAGCCAAGTTATAAGCTTTTGAAAAATTCCAAATCACACATGCTCAGTAGATACTTTCTAGAACTTAGCAGATAAATTATCCAAAGAGTCTGTCCTCAGTAAGCATGATTCAGCCTCTCTTAGCTCCTAGTGCTGACCAGACTGCATATGCATCATCCCCATTGACTGACTGAGCATGCTCAAGTCTGGGTGGGGCCAGGCATTGGAATTGAGAGCAGAAAGCCTGTGTCTCCTGTGCTCTCAATGACCCTGACTGCTGGCACCTACGCAACATGAAGGAAGAAGGCATTTGATTAGAATGCAGGGGGTCCAAAGTGAGACTAGGGTGGAGGGACAGGAATGTATGTCTCATTCCCTGTGGTACTGGTCTACACAGAGGATGACAACCAGCGAGTGTTATCAGTTACTCTTAAACAAGTGGCAGCCGTCTGTGCAGGAGATTTAAAGGGTCCAACCCTGCTGATGTCCCATGTAGGGCATCTCTTAGCCCTTCTTTGTTGGTCTTACTTTTCAAATCTTTTAGCATTTATTGTCATTTTCTCAATTCTCTCCAGTTTACTGAAGTCATGTTCAAATATAGGGCCGACAACAGAATATGGCATTGAAAATAGAATCTAAGTTACCTTGCCTGTTTTACTATGTAATACTCACATTATACAACCAGTATAGCATTAGGCTTTTTAATGGTAGTGTCTCATTTCCAACTCATAGTTAACCTGTACTTGACATTATCTGATTAAGCTAAGCCTAAAATATTGGGTTTAAAAAAAAAGTGAAAAAAAAAGAGGTTTTCCTGGGGTGGGGGTGGGGAAATGGACGACGACTTTGAATTAAATGTTTTCATTCAAAGTTTTTCTACAAAAAAGTTTGATTTGACAAAGTTTGAAACCAAATGAAAAATTTAGTTTTGTGTTGTTTTGATTTCCTTATTGAGTCCACGCAACCCAAACATTTCCACTTCACCCTTTTCTTTCAGTTATTTAAATATTCCCTGCTCCAAATTTTCTTTTTTTTCTGCTCGTTCGTGATAGTGTTTATATATATATAACTATTTAGGACATGTTAGCAGGTTTGCAGATCCTTGCCATGTAAATGTTAGAGACAAAACAATCACTACAACAGTGAGATTTTGTTAAGAGAAATATACAGTAATAGATTTCTCTATTTAACAGGTGTTACCATATTAACCAATGAGCAATTTTATACTACACATGAGATATAATTTCTTATGATTTTATTCAGCTGAGTGAAATCTGAGTGTTACTTTCTTTAACAGTTTTTTTTTTTTAATTATAAAAACAAACTTTTCACATGTTCCCAATGGCAAAAAGGTAAAAAAAACAGAGGGAAATAACTCTCTCATTTATATACTTTTCCCCCATTCAGAAAGTGTGGGAAAAAAGCTTTTAAAAAAGTGTTAATGTTTGTACTTTTGTCATACTAAGTAAAAATGGACCAGAAATGTTCCCTCCCACACACACACTTTGTTCTGTGGAAAAACAGGGTGGGAACTTCACAGTTTCTAATACCACAAATGTTTTCAATTTCTCATTTTCAATAAACAAAATTCAGGTAGTTTTTTTGGGTGAATGAAGTTTTTTTTAAGTTAATTTTGTTTTTGAATCAACTCAATTTTTCAGTGCAAAAAACTTTTCAGCAAAAAATTTTAACCTGGTCTAGTTTTTAACATTAAAAGGCAACTACAAAATGGGGAAAAATTAGGCCCAATGCCTCTTTGACTTTTAAATGATATATAAAGTAGGGCTGAATTACTTGTTGTTACTGTTGGGTTTTTAGGTGGCTTTCTTGTCATTCTCCCCTCCCCCCCCCAACTTGCTTTTTACCTTAGATGTCAAGAATAGCAAGTCCTGTCTTCCCAGTTTTTGCTGCAGGTCTCAACTGGAGAAAAAATAAAGTGGACTGTGAGATTTCTTAGTCTTTAACTGAAGGTATAAGAATAGTGAATGTTTAAGAAAGAGTCTTTGGTTGCAATTGTATATAAGGTGTTTGAGTTAAATAATTAACAAAACAAACACTTATAAATCCTATCTAAAGACTACTTTGCTCCAGATCATTTCACTTCTTTGGTATCTAGGATTTAATAAGTCTACTAAATCTCCAGTCATCCATAGAATCTTCCACAAAAAACAGTAGACAAGACCTAAATTTGTTTTGCAAATAACAAGTGTTGGGGGAGGGGAAGTGGGGGGAATGGGGAGGCAGAGAGAGGGGGGCTTTCTTGGAGGATCATAAAGCAGCAAAAAGTGTTCGAAAACCATACTTTTCCTTTGCTGGTCACATTTAACGTAAATGTTTTTGTTAATTTTGAATACAATTTTACATTAATTTTAAATAATGCAGTATTCCCCTGCAGACATTTGCAATCCAAGCAAAGCCAAAGTGTGCTAGTGAATTAGAAGTGAAAGGGATTTTCGGCAGATTCATCTAGTTTTATTATTCAAGCTCTGTGGAATGCAGAAAGTAAGTAGAGAACATAAATGGTAAAAATAAGTATGACATTATTTCAGTTTTAATAATCTAAGCTAGTATTAGTACAGCTATATATATATATATATATATATATATAACACACACATATATATAATAAAAATATTGTTTACATATATTAACAGTGTTACTCTCCTTTATTATACCCTCTTCTTTAGAGATACTTTGTATATTATTGTCTGGCTCTCTTTCTTCCATCCTATATTTGTATATTTTATTTTATTATTTTTTCTATGTAGTACTAGGTCTTTATTGAATTTCATTTTATTTATTGCAGCCCATTTCTGCAATTTATCATGACTGTACTGTATCTTACTCCTGTTCTCCAGGGTATTTACAATCCTCCCAGCTTCAGATCATCCGCACAGTCGATGTACTTTCCATTACATCCTCCAAGCTATTGAAGTATTCAATCAGAAATCCCACCTGGCACTATGGTCAATGGGACTATGTATTTGACTTTACTGGGACTATTGAACCAAACAGTATTTAGCCCTAAATCCCTGATTTTTTTTAAAGCTAGTTGTGTATCCATTCCCCTGATATAACATTTCCATCTAATCCATATATATTATGTTTCCCACAAGCATGGTGTGAGGAACCATGTTTAATGTCACTATATACTACGTCTACTTCATTTAGTCTCTCTATTGACTTTTTGTTCCAAGGAAAATTTCTCAGCTCTCGAACTTCCATGGATTTTTTTTTTAAAAGAGAAGGAAATTCATATATAAAAAGCTACATTAAAGTAATGTGAAGATTATGGCATTAAAAAAAAAAAAACAAACCAAAACCCAACAAGAGCCCGGATACGGGGAGTTAAGGCTTATGTTTTCTCCTTAGGCACAATCATATGAACTAAGTATTGCAGTGAATGTCTTATATTAGATTATTTACTGCTCACCAAGAGAGGTTTCTGTCAGCTCTGTAATAGGGTGACCAGACAGCAAGTGTGAAAAAGTGGGTGGGGGGTTAATAAGAACCCATATAAGAAAAAGACCCCCCAAAACAGGACTGTCCCTATAAAATTGCCAGTGGTACTTTGTAGTCAAAAGGAGCAAGCAAAGGACACAGGGTTCTTTCCCATGGAAGGTCACAGACCTCGAGTTACCAACTGATTTCACTGAAGGGACATCAGGATATGGGGAGTCTGACCAGGAGTCCAGCTTAGGGGTCAGAGCAGGAGTCAAGGCAAGGGTCAGAGCCAGAGTCAGGAATCAGGAGTCTAGCCAGGGAGGAGAGTCAGAGAACAAGAGCAGGGTCTGTTGTACCAACAGGTCATATACTGTCAGGTTGCACAGACAGCTTCCTCTAACTCCCGCCATGCTTAGATAGTGCACCTGGACCAATCAGCATTCATAGGCAGTGTGGCCAATTGGGTCTCCCATGGCAGCACTTCCTGTGGTGCTTAGTTCCCCAGCATTTCTAGGGCATGGATTAAAGGTGTGCCATGGCTGCTGTGGCATGGACATGTTGGTCACCTACAGAACTGGGTTCCAGTCCTCTCGATCCTTACACTCTTAGGTGAATCCAAGCTAAATTAAAACTTTGGGACAAACAGATTTTGGTGGCAAAAGTAGGCAACCATCTACTAAAGGCTGGTGATATGAATTATTCTCCTGGCAAGCGTTTGCTATTTCACAACATGAGTAAAAGGGAGCTACTATGAAATTAATGGGCAACATCTTATACTAATATTATAGTTGTGATGTGTCACATGTTAATTTAGAAGACAACTTGTGTGTCACTGCTTAGACAAATCAGGATTGATAGAATCACATTTTAATCAGGAACCTCAGTGCTAGCCATCTTCACTTGAACATAATGCATATCACTGCAGGCATCAGCAGACAGATCAAAAGAGACATGCAGCCTTGGAGTATCTTCAATTGTTTTTCATGATTTGTGATACGTAAAGGTTAATTGTTATACTTTTTTCAGGAGAGACCAAATAGGCTTAGAAGAGTTCAGGTATCTGTAAACACAGAGGTACTTGGGGGCTTGTGGAAAAGCTAGTTATTGTGCTACCCTTACCCTTTCTGGACTGTGGTTCTCAGTGCCATCCTTTTGCAATATCCCCTTCAGTATTCATAAAATTATTTCACAGGGTGATGGAGTATCACAAAAGGCTAATTGACTTGTGCTGCTGTAATGATCCATGGCTGTATACATACAAACACTATTGTTTTCAGCCAACTGTATCCATGCATCTTGGAGACTGGGATTTGAATTCATAACGCATTCATAACCTCCCCAAACACAGGTAAAGGGTAGCAGTACATTTTCCACTTAAGCCAATATATCCTAGAGTAACATAATTCCCAGGCAAATCTACTTCTAGAAAAATGCCAGCTTCATATGGTTTTCAAATTGAGCTACTGATGAGCAGCGCCTGTCAGATCTAGACCATTAGCCATGCATTGGATATTCTTTGAACATTCTTGGTAGTGATTTTTACTAAATTACTGTGCCTCAGTTCCTAATCTTTTGCTTGTACTGTATATTCTACCCCTTTCTCCCACTCTTTGTCTATCTTGTCTATTTATACAACCAACGTCTGCTGGAAATGAGTTTTCAACTATATTAAAGTTAACATACAAACTTTAGGTGCAACACTTGTGATCTTGATATTTGCTTTTCATTAATATAGAGAACATGTACACAACTGTGAGATTCTGAGAGACTCCAGTAGAACCCAGAAACATTGCTAACCTTTTTCACATTCTTGTCTAATCTGATACTTCAGTGTAGGGACATTTTAGAATGTAGATAAAGTATTGAAGTAGAATTTTCAGTACTTATACTCTTACTTTTGTATTTAGGGAGGTGGAGGATGTGTTTGCATAAACTTTCTGAAGGATTACGTTGAGCACACTGCCTGTTAGGTGAAGAAAGCCTGACCCACATCATCTGAATAAGATACAAATGTAGATACAAAAGCATCATTGTTTAGCCTGCTTATTCCATTTGAAATAGCACCAGGAACATGGACAATTATTTCTGCGAGGAGAGGAACCATTTTCAGTATGTTTCAAGTGTTCTTTGAAAATACATCCACAGCATTCATCACAATTTATACACAGCCAGCCAAAGCTCTTGCTGAATATATAATTACTTTAAAAACATCTACCAGGGCAAACAGTTGCACCAATGTCCAGTAGAACCAGACCCTCCCAGAGCTTCATCCCATGGTCAACTAAAACTCCATATCCAGTCACCCACTCTACTTCCTAGCAGCTCTGCCGTTCCTCACTCCTGTACAAAGGGAAGTTAATTCCACATTTTAAGACCTCTCACTGAAAATAACCAGCCTCCATGCCCGTTTGTAAACTATGAAGATGATAACTTGAGTGCCTCAGATGATCTCAGCTGTTGTGGTACCACCCAAAGAGAAAGGAAATAGCCAGAGAGGAGGTATTCATTTCTTTCACTCTGAACTCATCATGGTAGTTAATGACTGAGAAAAAAAGGGATTTTATTTGCATTTCTAGGGCAGAATATTATACCAGAATTAGACCTCTGAAGATGCTATAACATGGCACAAAGCCTTGACAAATCAACCTAAATCTGAACAAAAGATGCCGATAGGTTTGCGATTGCCAAAGGTTTAGTGTTAACTAAAGAACAGAATAAAGAAAATTGGAAAGGTAACTACCAAAATAAATGTAAACCCAACTAAAATAACCCCTCAATGTAATGACTTTCTATTTCCTTTTAAAGTGCTAAATAACAGGCTGCATTCTGATTTTTAAACTTATTTGCAACAAAGTAAAGTTCTTCTAGAATCAGTTATTCGTGGTTTACTTATATCTTTAATAAAAATGTTATTGTATGTTTGATGTGTATATATATATAAGTTTTGCCTTACCATAGCATATATGCAGAATAATAATACTAAAAATAGCTTGCATTTACCAGTATTTACTGCCTTTCATCTCCAAGGATCCCAAAGCACATTACAGATTATAAGGATCACCAACCCCAGAAATTCAAATACTCTTGGTGTGAAACAGCACTTGGCAGTTCAGGACTGGATGTGACAAAACCTATATCCAATTGAAGCTGAAGGAGAAGTTTAGGTAGCCAGGATTTAATTATCTGAATGAGATTTGGGAATGGCTAGAGCTGCTACTCTTACACAGAATGCAATGGCATCTTTACCAAAGTCATCGTCAAGACAAATCTGGACACTGATTTTATGTCTCATCCAACAGGACAAGAAGTGCAGCAGCACAGCACCCCCATTAATTAAGGGTGCCAGCAGCAGGGCTGGCTCTAGTTTTTTTGCCACCCCAAGCAAAAACAAACAAAAAAACAACCTCTGAGAGCGCCCGGAATGCCGCCCCGGAAATTGTGCCGCCCCAAGCACGTGCTTGGTTTGCTAGTACCTAGAGCCAGTCCTGGCCAGCAGCTCATTCACTACCATCACTTCCTGCTGCAAATACATGTTTCCTGGAGGTTTACCATTCTAGTATTGCCCTTTCTGACCTTAGTAAAATCCAAGAGAATCCACAGCACAAAGCAGTACCAGGTCATAATTTTTTCATAAGGTTTGCGATTGCCAAAAAACAGATGATTGTATTTAGTGCTGGATTTGCTACTATAAGTAAGTATTTTCTCTAGGTATTAGCATGGCCTAACATGCTACCTGTCCACCACCATGTAGTCTTTGTAGTTCTTGGCAGAAGCTCAGAAGAAGCAGGCTGTTATCAACAACTGAGGGCACTGGTGCTCTAGTTCAAAGAGGAATTAAATTTAGGGAAGTCCCAAGACTTGAGATCAGACTAGACAATCACAATGATCCCTTCTGGCTTTATAATCTATAAATCTATGGTGTTAGGTAGTGACGCAATGGCATTGTATAGCTCATGTAAAAGCAGTCAGCAATATGACTAAACACCAACAGTAAAACCAGCTATGCACATGACAAAAGTAAAAAAACCAAAAAGGGAAAAAAATTGGAAAAAGTAAAAATCCTGTTTAATAAAAGCCTGCTAATTACAATTAAATAACTTAAAGCTTAAGCTGAGCATTTGTTATACATGGTATGAGTAATGTTTGTACTTTTGAACCTTTAAAATATTTAAGCAGAGAAAAAATGAAATGAACTGCAACCAGTTAAGGTCATCCTTTTAGGACAAAATTGATAAAATATTAAAATGAAAGAAATAAATTTATAAAACAGAAATACTGAAGTTTCATAGATATGTATTATTCAAAGCAGAGGAACACATATGACCTCTAGTCTATTACATAATGGAGAAAGGATACAAAAGTTCAAATGTACAGCAACTGTAGGCAGAGATTGATTAGCCATTCTGCAAGCCAGTGGTTAGATTCTGGAGTAGTCACGCTAAACCCCTGGATTAAAACATTTCCTTTTCAGAGTCAAACAGTTGTTAGAATAAGAATGTTGCTACGTTGGTCTTAAAAGCTTTTGAAAAAGGAGAAACCAGAACCAAAAATAGCAGGATGTGGTTTGTTGTATTGAAAACTAATTTATTTTGCCTCTGGCTGAGTTAATTCATCAGTGGTGGCTGGTTTCTCAAAGCAGAGATTGGACCAACCTGCAAAGTTTGGATCCAGATCTGAACTTCTACAAAGTCTGGAGGTGATTGTATCTGGGATTCTGGTTTTGTCCCATCTCTAGGCCAGATAGTGCCCTTTGTACACTGGCCTGCAGTGGGGCAATGTGGAGCTGCCCTGACGCAGTGCAGCAAACTCCCATATGCTACTTGCTGAACTCCCATATGCTACTCACTGATGGTCCCTTGTTCTGTCCCTCAGGCTTTTTTTTTTTTTTTTTGCACTCATGGGGTCTCTAGAAGAGAGCAGTCATATGCTCAGATGGTAAGTGTTTGTGCTTTGGTGCTTAAGTCCATAGTTCCTATCCCTGATAGTGATTCATGATGGCCTTAGTACAAAATGGGGTCTCATGAGGACGTGAACTCCTGTTTGGGACAAGCTTCCACTAAAAGAGGCAAGTGTGTAACACCTAATGGCCTGATTTTCAGAAAGATTGAGCATCCTTAAATCCCACCAAAGTCAGTGGGAGAGGCAGGTGCTCAGATTCTTTGAAAACGAGGCCACAATGTCAGTGATCACATAGTAGCTGGCTCACACAGAACAAAAGAATCTACCAACTATTTATAGACAACTTTTAGCTTAAGTAGTATAAGCTTGCGCTTTTGGTGCAAAAGGTCCTAGGTTCCATTCTAGCTGACTAACCACGGGAGGGGGAGTCATTACATGTACCTGATACAAAGTTGTAGAAAATGGATGCTTTTTCATTATATGAGAAATCATCATATAATAAAATAATATAACATATTGGCTGTATGTGAAATCTGACCTTTCACATTTCCTGACTTTTATGATGCATGGTTAAACAGCTAATATTCTCAACATAATTTTTATATGGAATTTTAGATGTGGGGGAGAATTGGAGGAGAAGGGAGGGGAAAGGAAAGACAAATTCCATAACCTGGAATTTGGCTAGACACCAAAGTGCCATTTCCTACATGCCTTAAGAGATCTTATCAAGTATCCAATGATTCAGATCTAACACCATGTACACTTTAAGTATGCAGCTTTCACTACATATATGTAGCTCATTATACCTTCACTTCCAAATTTGGTAAGAAGTACTAAAAAAAATATCATAGCATGTTAACTGGAAGTCCCAGAACTACAGCCACAACTTTTCTTTTCAATTCCCATTAACTATACAGTCTTTCAAAGCCACATCGGTGAGGTCTAGAAGATAGAGCCTAAATACCTTTGTGGAGCTGGGCCTGAACTTCTCTAGGAAGGATTTTCAAAAGTGCCTACGGAGTTTAGGAGCACAAGGGAAGTCCCATTGAAAGTCATTGTGTTCCTAAATCCCATAAACGTTTTGAAAATATTCCCCATGTTTTAATTACCCCAACTGAAAAATGTTTAGCATTTGCTGAGATGACTTTTCATTTTTAAGTCTCAAAGCTCTTTATGAAAGTGAGTAAGAATTATTAGCCTGAATTTACAGCTGTTTTAAGTAGCAAGATTAGAAGCAGTTTGTAAGAGAGGCACTCTGATCTAGTATCTAGAATGTCAGTCTATTCCATCAAAGGTTAGGTTTCTTTTCCTGGATCTGCAGCAGATCTCTTCTGTGGCCTTTGGCAAGTTGCTTAAACTCTCCATCGCCTCACTGGAAAACGGGGTTAACAACTTCAGAAACAGACTTCAAAGAGAAACAGCAGAACTAAAATTCATTTGCAAATTCAACACCATTAATCTGGGCTTGAATAGGGATTGGGAGTGGCTGGCTCACTACAGAAGCAGCTTTTCCTCTCCTGGAATTGACACCTCCTCATCTATTATTGGGAGTGGACTACATCCACCCTGATTGAATTGGCCTTGTCAACACTGGTTCTCCACTTGTGAAGTAACTCCCTGCTCTCCATGTGTCAGTATATAATGCCTGCATCTGTAGCTTTCACTCTATGCATCCGAAGAAGTGAGGTTTTTACTCACGAAAGCTTATGCCCAAATAAATCTGTTAGTCTTTAAGGTGCCACCAGACTCTTTGGGGTTAACAATAGTGGTCTTTTGGAATTGGTATGAACAGATACTAAGTAAGGGTTGTGAAGGGCAGAGGTTTATTAAGGCTTTTCACTGTACGAAATGGGCCAAGAATTCAGGACCTATATATCTTTCTCAAAGGTAAAGGAGACACTTTGAAGGGGAATTCAAGGAGCAGTCATTTGACCAGCTCTTGGAGTTCCCTTTCAGTTTTGAAAAGTATTTTCAAAACCACTTTGAACAATAAAAGTATTCTCTATCACATTTTTTTCTTTGTTGGCTTTTAATGACAAGAAGTTGTGGTTATTTTGAACCTATAGATACAATTTTCTAAGCAGTTTGCTCCCTGGCCCTTAAAACCTGCCTTGTGAGCCAGTGTCAGAATCTGCCAATATTTCAAATGTGATGGTAATGGGATTTCATTAGGCAGATGGAGGAACACAAAGATCTGAGACACTGTGCTCTCTTTTTAAAAATATCTGAAGTCCTAATATCTGGAGTCCTTTTTTGCATTTTAAACCTGCTGCCTATTAATTTCATTTGGTGACCCGTAGTTCTTGTGTTATGAGAAGGAGTAAATAAGACTTCCTTATTTACTTTCTCCACACGAGTCATGTTTTTATAGACCTCTATCATATTCCCCCCTTAGTTGTCTCTTTTCCAAGCTGAAAAGTCCAAGTCTTATTAATCTCTCCTCATATGGCAGCCGTTCCATACACTTAATCATTTTTGTTGCCCTTTTCTGAACCTTTTCCAATTCCAATATATCTTTTTTGAGATGAGGCGACCACATCTGCACGCAGTATTCAAGATGTGGGCGTACCATGGATTTATATAAAGGCAATATGATATTTTCTGTCTTATTATCTATCCCTTTCTTAATGACTCCCAACATTCTGTTCGTTTTTTTTGACTGCCGCTGCACATTGAGTGGATGTTTTCAGAGAACTATCCACAATGGCTCCAAGAACTTTCTTGAGTGGTAACAGCCAATTTAGATCCCATCATTTTGTATGTATAGTTGGGATTATGTTTTTCAATATACATTACGTTGCATTTATCAACACTGAATTTCATCTGCAATTTTGTTGCCCAGTCACCCAGTTTTGAGAGATCCTTTTGTAACTCTTCACAGTCTGCCTGGGACTTAACTATTTTGAGCAATTTTGAATCGTCTGCAAATTTTACTCTTTTCCAAGATCATTTATGAATATATTGAATGGGACTGGGCCCAGTACAGACCCCTGGGGGACACCACTATTTACCTCTCTCCATTCTGAAAATGGACCATTTATTCCTACCCTTTGTTTCCTATCTTTTAACCAGTTACCAATCCATGAGAGGACCCTTCCCTCTTATCCCACAGCTTATTTTGCTTAAGAGCCTTTGGTGAGGGACCTTGGCAAGGCTTTCTGAAAATCTAAGTACTCTATATCCACTGGATCCCCTTTGTCCACATGCTTGTTGACCCCCTCAAAGAATTCTAGATTGGAGAGTCATGATTTCCCTTCACAAAACCAGTTGACTCTTCCTCAACAAACTATGGATTTTTCCCCAACAAGAGTTAGCGGTATAAGCATTTCACTCTCTCTTTTAATTAACAGAGGATCAAAATTAGCTTGACCTATGAAGAGGATATCTCCTCTCCATAATAAGTCAGACACCTGCAGAACTGGAACTAGAAAGCTGGCCCTATAGCTCCAAAACATGTGTATCTTCCCATTGAGCTACAGGAAAGTTTCCATGAGCTACTTTCTACAGAAAAACCATTATGTTATTTTATAAAGTGCAACCAGGCAACAGAAAGAAAAACCCAGATTCAAAGGGATTTAGACACCTAAGGCACCACTGATCCACAAAACCCTTGTTCAACTGCCACCTAACTCTGTAGATCCCTAAACTCATGTGGCACCTAAATTTGTGCTGTAAGAGTTGCCATAGGTACTACCTTTCTGCCTCTGGGCATCCATACTGCTGCCTCAGGCTGGCGCCCAGATGCCTCTCTTACATCTAAGCCCCAGCATGATCCTCAAACCAGGTGAAGATAGGTAGAGCAATACTTATCTTGCCTGCAGGGCCCACTCTGGTGGGTATATGCTGAGTATGTTTAACTCCACCCAAAGTGGCAGGCTTCTATTGTAATCTTTAGCTCACTGGTTTGGGCACTCACCTGGAAAACTCCAGTTCAATTCCCCTGTCTCCCTGCCTGATGAGAAGTTATTTAAACAGGGGTTTCCCACATTCCAGGTCAGAGCCCTAATCCCTAGGCTATAGTGCCACTCATGCACTCCCTGGCCCACTTAATATTTGATACAAAGTGGAACAACAGCTTCAACAAGAGAGACAGCCCTACAGCAGAATATCCCATATGCCAGTGGCTAGGACACTCACTTGAGAGGTGGGAAATCCCTGTTCAAATCCCTTCTCCTCATCAGGCAGAGAGGCGATTTGGAACTGGAATCTCCCACAGGCTGCTGCCTGTGTGGTTAGGCAGGCACCTAAGCCAGTCTTCCAAGAAACAGCATAGGGGCCTTATGCTGCCTAACTCCAGGAGAAGGGTTCCCAGCTGTAGATCACAAGAAAATAGAGGCACCTAATTTCATAGAAGGGGTGGGTCTTAGGACACAACCCTCATCCCTGGCTAGTTTAGGCAGCTCTCCACCTAGCGCTTGCTTTTGTGGATAGTGAGCCTAGAGGCCTAATTCAGGCTTTGTAGATTCAGTGATTTTCAAGGTGCCTAAAAGTTTGGTGTTGCAATACTCACAATCCAAAAGTCCCTTTACAGATCTGAGCCAAACATTTTATGCATACAGTTCCAGATCCTATCCCCAGTTCAAAGAGTGGCAAGAACTCCTATTAACATAAATGAAAGGCAGACTGGACCCCAAACCCCAAACTATCACAAAAACTTAATAAATTTTGCTTAATTACAACCTTTTTTTCAAATATAGTTGTATCTTCTTAAAAACTCCTATATGGAAAGATTGAAGGAGTAATAAGATATTTTTGAGTTACAGGGGAAATGTCAACATTTAAAATAATGGTAATATTTTAAATGATCTGTAACTCAAAAAATTTGGACCAATTTTCTTCAAATTTTGCGGAAACTTTCTGCTTTCCCTTTAGAGAAAAATCTAGCAATTTTACAGCCAAATTAGTTTAAGGCAGAGATATAAGTAGACAAAATTAGTGCTTCCTAATAATGGAGCTGGTGACATCCTTACAATGGGCGACAGCCTCTTCATAATAATGGTTTGTACAAGGAGAACCACCAACAGTGCTATCTAGTGGTGAGGCAGGCATGTGGCAGGTCATTTCCCTGTTGCAAATACAGTACCTAAGGGCTTCCAGTCTTCCCCTTTAGCACAGGGACTTTGGGGGTCTGCGCCCCTGAATGGTCAGGGTCTTCCTCAGCTGGTTTCTTCTGTGGGATGAAGACTCCTGTTGTTGTTCTGTCTTCTTAGGGGAGTCCAGGTCCACCAGTCTCTGGTGCCCACTAGTGGGAAGTTACCCTGTAAATCTTGGGGTGATAAGCAACCACCCCCCTTGACCACCAAAGTCTTCGTACCAAAGTCTCCTTTTCCCCACAGAGTAAAATTAAAAGATCTCAGATAAAGTCTCTCACCTGCATCTTCTTGCTAGGTTTGTTCAGGTCTCAAACAGTCACCTCCTAGGCAGAACTTACCTCAGAACAGCAGTCTGCTCCCTTCCACTCCCTGCCACCTTCTGAGCTCCTCCGCTTCCCCTTTTAAGTTCCAGTGCCAGCTTGTGCAGGCTTTGTAGGTGTGGTTGGACGAGGCCAGTTGGACCCAGAACTGCTCCTTAACCCCTTGCTCTCCAGTGTGGAGTTTGTAAACTTTGTTATATGGCTTGAATTATTATATAGGTCAAATAATGCCCATGTCTCAAAGAGTTTTACAATCCATGTGAAACATGGCATGCATATTTAGATGAATTGTATTTTCCAACAAGGTCTTTTATTGTTTGATGCAGCTAGGTTAGTAATTTACTATTTTCATTTGAAACCTTAACACCCTCCACCCCCTCGCACAATGGCAGTCTTGTATAATATAGAAAAAACACACATTAATTGAATCTGAGGGCAAGTATACTTCTGTCATTTGACCATATGGATAGGATTTTTCTTTAAAATAAAAAAGGCCAAAAAGTGACTGGAACAATGCCCAAAGGGGAGAATAAGGCCAGCAAGACAGACATTTAAAGGTGAGCTCACTTGATTTATAATAGCAGGGTACACTATCATACTTTCCAGCCAACTCTTCAGTTAACAGTATTGCTTATATCACAGGAAGGGCGTAGGAGCTTTTTTTTTTTTTTTTTAAAGAAAATAATGGATACAGCTATTAATAAACTGCAGAAGCACAGCAATCCACTTCATGTATTGATAATAAATTGCATCTTTCAGATGTAAGATTCATAATCCAGGCAGGCAAGCAGAAAAGCATCTTTTATATGTTAATACTAAAACATTACACAGAAGAACTGCTGTAGAAAGTTTTATGAAATTAGAGTGGTTTTCTAATAGGATAGCCAACTACTTTGAAAAAAGACTAATGCTAATTATTTATGTATACTAAAAGTCTAGTGATGTAGTAACAGGGGACTCATATGAAAGGTGCTGGCTCACATCCTAACCCTGCTTTTATAATGGTCACTATATAAAACTACAATTAATGTAATAAAAATACATGAAACCATTAAAAAATTAGGGAGCTATGGAAGAAAGCAAAATCTTGACATAACAAGGAAAAATGACCAATTCATTGCAGACAGTACTTGATGTTATGCAAGAACATTACAATCTTTATTATTTTTTCTCTAGTGGAATTACAGCTGCCCATCAGAAGGATTTTTGTGTTCAGTGTAAAAAAATGGTGTTTTAGAAATTAATGGGTGCTACTGGCTGAGGGACTGCATCTACAAGGTATTTGACACAGTGTCCACAGCACTCCTATCTCTGCCTCTCCAGCTTCCCATTTCTGTGTCCCCATAGCCCTCACACACCTTGCACTGTTGGTGTCCATAGTAGGCCCAAGGATGTATTCCCAGCTGGGAGCAAACTCTGTGTAGACACAGCTAGTTAGTCTCAGTAATTTGCAAAGGTGCCAGGTTACTTGTGTTGTGTAGGGAGAGAGGATTTTGCTGTCCAGAAGATAGGAAGGGAGCTCTGGGATAGCAGAAAAACTTCCATGTTTGTTGCTTCATATATTTGTTTTGTGTTGGACAGCGAACTAACTATAAAGCTCCATGGCAGGAACATAGCCAGAGACTTCTGCCCAGTTTATCTTACTTTAGTTAAATTAAAATTGCTGAAACAAACATACAAGCCCGAGTAATACCAACCCCAAATATTCAAAAGTCATGAATCAGTCTTTCCTCAAATCACTTTAAAACATAATAAGATGTTAGTCTTTTTTGCTCCTGGCTTTTGAGCCTTTACGGTTCACGATGTCAAACTTTTCTCCCATCCAGTGAAAGTGAATAGTCTTGTATAATCCCAGGACTCCTGGAGTTGAGGCTTGAAGAAAAATACTAAATATCATAAAACTACGGATAACAATATGAGAATTGGCAACACCAAACACAGTGAGTTTTTTTGTATAAATCTGAGCATCCTGTAAACTGTCTCTGCATTTGATCAAATCTCAGCCCGGCCAGAGTGCTGGCACCTGCTGTGAGATGACGAGCATCTTAAAGTCCCTCTGAAGCCAATGGAAAATGAAAGCACCTCACAAGAAGTACTCAGCACTTTGCAGAATCAGGCCCTAAGTGCATCCTTGTAAATTAACAGAATCTTGGTAAATCTACAAAAAAACCCCTGCACATTGGTTCAGCTGTATGAGGATACCTCCTGATGTAAGGTTGAATCTGAGAGACGAGCATAATGTATTCAGTTTGAAAAATACCTACCCATCTTATGCCACAGGCTCAAATCCCAACAGGGTCAATTGAGCGTTTTACTTTACTGAAGTAAACCGGCTGTCATGACATTTAATGTGAGGTAGACAACATCAGCATTTGACTGGCTTTGGTCTTTCAGGCAAGTCCTTATAAACCTAGGTTCTTATAGTCTAATATTAAAGATCCCATGGAACTTTTCTTGAGAGTAGGAATTTGCCCTGGTGTCACTGGCCAAAAATTTCACTCCCTCAGCTATTGTTCACTGTGTTGCATTCCATTTCTCCATATGCCTGCCATTCCCCAAGCCAGTGGTGAAGTGATATGTATCTCAGTGATGTGACATCTACTTTATTGGATCTGATGGCTACAGACTACTAGCTGTTTTTTCCCCATCAGAGGGAGAATTTGAATAACCCGAGTTATCACAATCTTACATTACTTCACAACAGCTCAGGCTAATGTGATGCTTCATGAAGAGAATTAGATCTGTTCCAACCAATAAAAAGGGACACCACAACATGAGGCAATTTGACTAACCTGCAAAGACTCAGAGATTTCTTGATGAGGGCTCTGTTCTTCTTAGGGTACATCTATACTTACCCGCTGGTTCGGCGGCAAGCAATCGATCCCGGAAGTGCTCGCCGTCGACGCCGGTAATCCTACTCTGCGAGAGGAGTAGGTGGAGTCGACGGGGGACCCTGCCTGCCGCGTGTGGACCCGCGGTAAGTACCTTTAAGTTCGAACTAAGATACTTCGACTTCAGCTACGTTATTCACGTAGCTGAAGTTGAGTATCTTAGTTGGAACTGGGGGCTTAGTGTGGACCAGCCCTTATTAGAGTTTAGTGCATAGTTCATAAAAGCAGGTGAAGTGTGAACATTATCTAGTTCTCTTCACGTAAAAATATTACAATAAGCATGTGTGATGCTTATCTTCAAGCTAACAGTGATGCTACTAGTCCACTGACTGGATTAGCAAGTAACAGTAAAATATATGAAACTGTTCATGAATGAGGCTATCTATTCAAGGACAAATTTCTGCATGTGAACTACTGAAAACAAATTCAGTAATAGGTTTTTAGCCAGTTGGCATTTTTTTTTAGTATGGCGACTATGACATACTTTAGGTCATGGTTTTCTTATGACTTGGAATAAGATTGCTTAAATATTTTGTTTTTCTAAATGACTTTCACATGGATGCTGTCATTCCCAAAGCTTGTTTACTGCATCTGCAGATTCGACCCTTTCATGTCTGCATCCAAATTGGTTCAAATGTTTTCTTCAGAACCAGTTCATGCTAAGTTTGCAAACCCTGAGAGTCAAAAGGGTTGCGATCAAATTAATTTATTTCCCCCCATATATTAATCTCATTGCCAAACAGCAAGGTCTCAAATTTGCAAACACTCACATAATAGCTTTGAGCATGAGGGCAGTCAGTGACTTCTGTGAGACTGTTCATGTGCTTACAGTTAAACACGGATAAGCATTTGTGGGTTTGGGGCCTCAGAGAGGTTTGCTAAACTGTTTTGCCTGTGGGTTTGTCCATCTATTCACAGGTTCCAAAATGTTTCACAGGTTTACAGATGGAATTTATAAGCTAGGCCTGCAAGACAGATGCATAAACTAGACTTCCCTAATCTACTGTTTGTGTCAGACTGTTGCACACAGATATCAGGGAACTTTTGCCTTCAAAAATAATAGCTTTTTTAGGCTAAAACCAGTCCCCTCAATCTGATATAATTGATAGTGTACTATTAGGAATTTATTGCCTGATAGACAAAACTGATTTAACTGATGCAGGCCTCATTTATATAAACTGCTGCCTGTGCCAATATTTACAAGACTAACAAATTTTAAATACTGTACAGGTGAATAGTTTCTTTTCATACTGGAAGCCTGAGAACCACTTTCAGACCCCTCACTATTTTCCCCCCCAAAATCATAGATTTTTCCCCTTCTTTCTACTTTCACTTGTGCTAGGACTGCAGTCTGAGCCGCAGCTCAGGTTGCACTATTTTCCTGGGCTGGAGGCTGATGCAGAGAGTTGGGTACAATAACTTTTGATGAACTCACATTGTATAAATTACTGAAGCGGTGGAAGCATAAGGGTCTTGTGGGGAAAAGAAAGGCATGGTGGTCAGATCCCTCTGATGAAGGGAAACAGGCCAGCTCTGACTGCTTTCTCTTGAGCCTCATATTGGGAGGAGACAGGATAGTTGTGGAGCTGATATCTGGACAACCTTCAGTTCTACTCCCTTATCATATACTTAAATGGCAAGAGGGAAAAGATGGAGTTTGGGCTGCTAGCAAAGCTGGTGGTAGCAATGTTACAGATTCCATTGGCTTCACTGAGCTCTCAGCATCAGGAACACAGATATAACTTTGGCCACAGAACCTATTCTGAGAGCTTTTGTATTAGACTAGTGATTGGCCACTACCAAGTATACCTGCCGGATTTTTCTCTGTGCTGGTTAGGACTTCCTATGTTGTAGTTCGTTATTTTATTAGACCTTTTTCACTTATGAATGAGATGGTCATGGATTTTTTGCCAGTGGCATAAAATCAAACAATTATGCTTCCTTCCTCTATTTTCATTATTTTGTATGTGATGTAAAAAAAGGTAAGAACATTTCCCTTATTTTAAACTGGATCAGAATGAATAGCTAAACCACGGCCTTTCTTTCAGAGAAAGAGTGACAATACCTCCTCTGACCTACTAATCACATTCATTTTAATTATTATTTATCTTTACAATGCTGAGCAGTGGATTAGGCATTTTACAGAATAAATAAAAATACATGATTCCCAGGGGTGAAAGTAACTTAAAGGACTTACCGGTACTCCGGAGTCCTTAGGAGGGGGCAGGGCCTCAACCGGAAGAGGCGTGGCCTCTACTAGAAGAGGCGGGGCCTTTAAATCCCTGGGCACTTTAAATCAGGATTTAAAGGGCCTGGGGCTGGGGCTGTGGTATCAGCAGCAGCTGGGAGTCCTGGGCCCTTTAAATCATCTCCAGAGCTACCAGCTGCAGAGGCGGCTGGGAGCCCCAGGGGTGATTTAAAGGGCCTGGGGCTCCAGCAGCTGCTACTGCAGCAGAGCCCTGGGCCTTTTAAATCACCATCGGAGGGGGCTCCTGGCTGCTGCCGCTATCCCTGGGCCCTGGCCTCTGGCGGAGCTTTAAAGGGCCCAGAGCTCGGCTGCAGTAGTGGCAGCCAGGAGCCCCTGGTCCTTTAAATCACCGCCAGAGCCCCGCTGCCGCTACCCCAGGGCTCCAGCAGTGGCAGGGTAGCGGCAGTGGGAGCCCCAAGCCCTTTAAATTGCCACCCGAACCGCCATGCTGGAGCCCCGAGGTAGCAGCGGCAGCCGGGGGCTTGGGCGGTGATTTATAGGGCCCGGGGCTCCGGCTGCCGCTACCACCCCAGGCCCTTTAAATCGTCCCCAGAGCCCCACTGCCGGAACCCTGGGGTAGCGGTGGCGGGGCTCCAGCAGCTATTTAAAGGGTCGGGGCTACAGCAGCCGCTACCACCCCAGCCCTTAAAATAGCTGCTGGAGCCCCGCCACCGCTACCCCAGGGCTCCAGCAGCAGGGCTCTGGGGACGATTTAAAGGCCTGGGGTGGTAGCGGCAGCCGGAGCCCCGGGCCCTTTAAATCACCGCCCAAGCCCCCGGCTGCCGCTGCTACCCCAGGGCTCCAGCTTGGCGGCTCAGGTGGCCCCAGGCCCTTTAAATTGCCACCAGGGGAAGCCGATCTACCCCGGTACAGTGCACCGGCTCTTGCCTGTATGCCGTACCAGGGCATACCAGCTTACTTTCACCTCTGATGATTCCTGTCCCAAAGATTTTATTATTGATACACATGAGGCAACAAATGTAGGTAGCAAACATTAGAGAAAAGATGAGGAGAGAAAAGATGGTTCAGGGAAGACTTTCAAAGACAAAAACACAGATTATTAGGTGTACAATTCCATTGTGCCTATGAAGACCTCTCCCTACATCAGATAGGTCATGCAGTTATTTGCACAAATTAATAGTTCAGTGGAATATGTAATTTATGTAGGCTTTGTTTGTTAGCAAATTAGCTCTGTAGTCACAGGGTATGATTTCAACTCATGCAGACATACTTGAGCTAGTTTTACTCTAGCTAGCTCAGGTACCAGAGAGGAGAACCTGTGGTAGTGCAAGCTTCAGTGTAAGCCATACAAGCCTGGCTGGAGTCCTGGGTAATTACTCAGGGGGCTGGCACACAATGAAGAGTGCACGGCCCTGGCTTCAGTGCTCAGTACCAGAGCTAGCCAGATTAGCCTGAGTATGTCCACTTGAGCAGCAGTAACTCCCCCGATTGCAATATAGACACATGCAGGCAATATGACAGGAATACATTCTGAGGAGGGATTGGATGGGGGTAAAGGAAGTGGATTAGCAAACAGGAATAGGGAGGGCTTTGCATACAGAGGGGCAGCATTAAAAAAAAAAAGCCTGGAGGCAGGCATAAAGGAAGCATCAAAAAAAGAGATAGTCTCAGCGAGTTAGGGACCTGATGTAGCTTGCTCCATGTTTTCACTCTCAGTGAACAATGTTCAAACTTGAGGGGAATCCACGAACAGCAGCTTCAAAATATTTACAAACATCCAGAGGAAAAAAGTTCACATCCATAATTGATGAAAGGTTCATGGACATAAAAATATCAAAGCAAAACCCACTGCTGATTCACCAGCACAAGCTGAACTTGAACCAGGGCTGATTGCAACTGCATTTAAGGCTTGAGTCCAACATTCTGCACAGTTCTAATTAGTTAAAAAGTGATTCTACAGAACATCCTGCTTTTGCTGTTGTTCATAATCCTCTGCTCAATCATTCAATTTGGGGAAAAGCAAAATATCTACATGGTAGCTTAATTTATTCTGCTGAGTTATTGATTTTATTTTGTATTCAGTATCAGACTAATTCAGTAAACATTCTATGGTTTGCCCAGGACATAGTTTGTACAGGAATCAGAGAAGTTAAAACACTTTGTACTTACATAGTGCTTTATATTTTCAAAGGCTGATATCGACAAAAACCTCCACAATACCCTTGGGTGTGTATGTATGCATTGATAGCCCCATTTTACAAGTGGAGAAACAGAACATAAAAATTAAGGCTCACATTTTCAGGTGGCCTATAACTTTTAATGCATCAGATTTTTGATTCCCACCTTTAGATGGCTATGGCTCAATTTTCAGAGGTTTTGAGCTTCCACAATTCCCACTGACTTCAGT
Organism: Trachemys scripta elegans; assembly: GCF_013100865.1. NCBI lineage: Eukaryota > Metazoa > Chordata > Testudines > Emydidae > Trachemys > Trachemys scripta. The sequence goes on from NC_048302.1 coordinate 53,833,019, forward strand.
TAGAATTATGGGTGTTTAGCAACTCTGAGAATTAGGCCCTAAGTTTGACACCCAACTGTTGAAAGTTTTGTAAATGCTTTTTTGTAAGTTTTGTAAGAAACTTGGTAAATGCTACATAATGCCTGATCCAAAATGCACTGAAGTCAATGAGAGTCTTCCCATTAACTTCAATTGGCTTGGATCAGGCCTATAATGACTGATGGGCAGAGCTAAGATTACAACTCAGGTGTTCCTGGATCCCAGCTGTTCTCAATCATGCTGCTGCTTAAAGCAGTATTGAATGGGGGGGGGGAGGAAGTGGGCAGGAGGTCCAGGACCGCCCAGAGGGGGGAACAAGTGGGGCAATTTGCCCCAGGCCTCCACAAGAGTTTTCAGGGCCCCTGGAGCAGGGTCCTTCACTCACTCCGGGGTCCCCGGGTCCCTGAGCTTCTTCTGCTCCAAATCTTCGGCTGCAATTCGGCAGTGGGGGGGTCCTTCCGCTCCAGGACCTGCTGCCGAAGTGCCGGGTCTTCGGCGGCAATTCAGTGGCGGGGGCCCCCCGCCGCCGAAGACCCCAGACCCTCTGAATCCTCTGGGCGGCCCTGAGAAGGTCATACATTCTTTTATGTAACAGAAGAGGAGATAGATGGCGAACATGAAAATGAATAAACAAATCAGGTATTGATATGGTGCAAAATACAGTTCCTCTCAATTCACATACAGCAAAGGACATACTGCAAGATCTGAAGCAAAAACTGACAGTTCAGTTTAGCTGTATGGTTTTCTACCATAATAAGACCAACCATAAAAAGAAAATACTTAAGTCGATATGGTAAAATAACCAGATATATAGTACACAGGTTTTAACATAACAAGCAATTATGTTATGCAGGCATAAAAATGGATGTCATTTTATTCCTCAGCCTATAAGCCCAGCACCCAGTAGCATAGCATTACTGTTAACAAGAGGCACTTTGTGATATGAGACAATCCTTTTCTGTCCTGGATTACTTTTATTATTGATGGCTGTGTTTGGGTGGCATTGATCAGAACTGAACACAATAGAAAAACTTTAACAGAAGACAGGCTTATACTGTACATGATGCCAATCACACTGTCCCTCAGGCAACTCAAAGGCATATTCTTTCCTTGGATCTGAATGGACTAAGAAGCCTTATTTCAGATGCCCTATCACAGCTGCTGTGCTCCAGAGGTGTAATGCAATACTTTGATGCACTAGAAACAATTTTATCATTATAAAAAGATAACTAAATTTACTCCAACATCTGAAATCAATCACCAGAAATAGATCTTGACTGACCAGCTATTGCTCATCCAGCCTGTATCAGAATCTTAACTCAGATGTAGAGCTGTCCCTAACTGGCATCAATGAATGGGCGGGCTAAGAGAGGAATGCTCATTTCAGCAACAACATGTTTCTGTTGCTGCTGGTGCTCACTCCACGAAGCAAAACTTCCCGAAAGTTCTGGAAACAGCCGGCTTTCTAGTTATATGCAAAGTCACTGTAGCTCTCAAGGAAAGGAAATTCTAGAATCTACCAAAGAAACTCAGAGAATGTCTTCATATGACTAAAATACACTGCTATTCATAATAGGAAGTTACATATAATTACACTGAAATTAGATCAGTTCTATAGGAATAGATGGACACTACAAAAATCAGTACCAAAAGGGTAGCCGTTTTAGTCTGGATCTGTAAAAGTAGCAAAGAGTCCTGTGGCACCTTATAGACTAACAGACGTATAGGAGCATGAGCTTTCATGGGTGAATACCCACTTCTTCGGATGCAAAATCTCCTTGTTAGTTCTGATGTATTGTTACCCTCCTTCTGCTCTGATTTGATCGACAGGACATTGACTGATCAATCTGCATTGAACTGTGCTCAAGGCAATCACCAACTTGTGGTGTTGCTGCTTTAATTTCAGACTGTCTATAAGGGAGGTATTCAGTTGATTTCAGAGGGCATAGAGCAATTCAGTCATACACCAGTCTTATTCTACTCCCAAGATACATTGGGCACACCTATTTAGTGTAATCTATCTCTGATAATACTACTCATAAATAGCACTAATAATGCTTGTAATCAATTTAAAGCAATTTACAAAGGAGGATATAACTGGGCAGTATCACGATACCATTTTATAGATGGAGAAACTGAGGCACAAGGCATTTAGGTGACTCATCCAGGGTCACAAGGCACATTATAGGTAGACCTGAGGACTATAGCCAAAGTGTCCTGTAACTAAAGGCAGTAGGCAGCATATTCCACTGGATGATACTGCCTCCCAACTATAAACTACAGTACACTGAATCAGCACATCCAGAGGTACAAACTGCACTGCCTCTGAGTGATGGCTAATGGAAATATTGCTTTTATCCTTCAACATTTGAGAAAGCGAGCAAGAGAGAAATAGGTACATTTCAAATTTGCTATGAGAGACAGCACCTCTCAGAGTAGATAAAGAGGGAAGGTGCACCTAGGAAACTTTCAATTATAAACCTAAAAATACTCAATTTTCTTAAATTGTGCATGTACATTTTAAAATGTAGATACCAAGAAACTATCCGTGTATGCACATGAGAGTGAGTATGAGAAAATGAGAGCAAGGCGCCTCTAACAAATGGATTCAGTTTCATTTACCCCCCTGCCACCCGTGAAAAATAGTCACTGGACTTGCAAATTAGGTACAGTTGGAAGGTATGGCTGCCTGAGGTACCCATCAGGCTTCTGAGGGCCCTGTTACTTCACAACGAAGCACAGACAGATGACCTCAAAAGCAGGGCAGTCAACGAAGAGGATATCTAAATTCACCAATTATTTTCCTTACAAATGGCTTGCCTGTCTACAGTTAATGCATGTGAAATGCCTTCCAATCAATCAATTTGCTAAGGTGGGGGAAGAGGACAAGGGCCAGTGTGTCATTCCCGCAATCTTTTTTGTTTATTTTCATATGTTTTTATTAATGTTGTTTAGCTCCTACAGCATCTCAATGGGAGATAAGGGAGAAAGATGATTTAGAAATTAAATTATCTGTAGTGAGAGATTGGCTTAATCTATCCTACTGTGGTTTAAATATGCCACCTGAAATAATAGACTAGAAGAGGTTATGTTACTTTTCAGCTTGGAATGCACATGTCTAAGAAGCCCTAACATTACTCATTAAAAAGGACAGTGCATGACCTAGCACTGAGGTTAATATTAATATGTTCTACCAGAGCCATGACTGTGGTCCCTCATTACCATTATACTCAGAATATTGTTATAAACACGGGCACACTAATTGATAGACAGATTCAGCTGGTTTCAGACCTCAGACATAGTTGTCGAGAATCGAGACATCTATCCTTTGCAACAGACCATGACAGCAAAGTATTTTAGCATTTTGGGTACCTATAGAACCCCAATCAATGTTCTTTTAATACCAATAATTCACAGATAAAATTGGAATACTTGAAGGAAATAGTTTCTCTTTTCCCACCAGGAGTTGCTATTTCTGAGGGGCATTTGATGTGAGTCAGATGTAACCATGGAATCTGAATTTGAAAGGACCATTAACCAGGAAGAATTAACAAACTACATAGAAATGACTGAGCTAAAGTGACCAGTTTTCCAACTATGACCTTTAATTTGTCATAAATAGAAGATACTTAAAACATCAAATATCATTCTCACCAACCTGGATATTTAAACTGAATGTGAATGATGCTGGATATGTGGAAGGAATCCAAAAGAAGTTTGATTGGATGGAATAATAATTGATGCAGTTTGAATCCAGACTAGTTTAAATGAGGAAATTAATATTTAAGGATATGATATATTCTTACTTTAATAACACAGGGCTACTTATGTAGCTGTACATAGCACTACTGAAAGTTATGCAAACACCAGATGTGGTTTATTTTGCCCTTTCAAATAATGTCTGTCCACCTTCTTAATGGGCACATATAAACCAAGCTCTTAAACCACTACAGAATTAGCTAATCAAACTACATATGCCAGAATCAAACCCCACAGTTAAACTGCCAGCATACCCTCTAATAGTTCTCAAATGGCAAAAGCATAAGGCACTTAAGCACATGATTAACTTTAAGCATGTAAGTGGTCCCACTGAAGTTAGCTAATTATGAGTTGAGAATTTTATATTACATATTCCTATTTTGGAGACAAGGTGGGTGAGGTAATATCTTTTATTGGACCAACTTCTGTTGGTGAGAGAGACAAGCTTTCAAGCAGCTCTTCTTCAGGTCAGGGAAACTGAAAGCTTCTCTCTCTCTCACCAACAGAAGTTGGTCCAGTAAAAGATATTACCTGACCCACCTTGTCTCTCTAATATCCTGGGACTCACATGGTTACAGTAACACTGCATATGCCTATTTGCAACTTTCAGTGGAACGTGTGCTCCTTGACTAGTAATCAATGGGATTACTTGTGTTTAAAAGCAGTGATTAAATGCTTCCCTGAGCATACAGATAGGTTTAACATCATGGCCTAAAGTATGCAAACCAAGGCTCAAAAATAACTGGTGAATAAAATTCTAATGCAGAGAGCCCTCTATAGAAAGTGCTCTGCTTCCAGACACTATATGATCTAGATTTGACAAAACAGCTGTGTTATCCACATACTAATGGCACTACAAGTCAAACTACTCACTGTCTTCTTGTATAGCTTCACATACACATTGAATAGGATGGGTGGTAGAATTCCCTCAATACTACCTTCAGGGTTCTTTAAGACAGGAAGACAAGAAGCTAATTTTAATAAAGCAAGACTCAAATCAAACATAGGCTTAGACTAGAGATTCCAAAATAGTGGTCCACAGATTGCTAGTGATATTCAGAACACTTGCTGAATGTTTGCAAAGACCCGACTGATCACATGGTGCTGGCTCCTCCTTCATGTTTCTAGCTGCCAAATTTCATTAAGAGACAGTTAAAGTTGCATTAAGTTCTTTCCTGATATTTTTCCATGTGAACAATTGTACTTGCCACAGAAATTCTGTGTCACCAATGAGAAAAGAGTTGGTCCACACAGTCATGATATAATGGACTAGGGCATAGTCCATAGTCTTGCCTAGCAGTTACAGTTGGGCTGGTATCCACAAGTCAAGGACAGCCATGAGGCAGTAGTCAGTGAGCAGGGATCAGAGGAATCACTAGAGCTGGGATCAACAAGCAAGAGTCAGGGTCAGAATTGGAGGCTGGAGATCAGAGATAGCTATCAGGCTGGAATAAATCAGGGTGGGTTAAGAGACCAGAGGTATTTACCAGGTTGAAAACAGGAGGTCAGGGTCAGATTAGGTCAGAGACCAGAGGTAAGTATCAGGCTGGACTCAGGGTCAGACTAGAGAACAGAAAGCAAGAAGCAGCCTGGAATCACTGCAAGCCAAAAGTCTGCATGATTACACAGACAATATCCTGGCCACTCTCCTGGTTTAAATAGTGTGCATGGCCAATCAGAAGGCTGCAAGGTGCTGTCACTTTGGACCCTTGGGACAGTACTTCCTGCAGCACCTAATCTCTGCAGTGCTGTTTGTATAGAGCCCTACATGTCCATCCAATGACAACATAAGAACTTAGCTGTTCCAGGCTCTACAGATGCAGGTTCTAGTCCCACTAATCCTTATACATAAATATATGAGAAGGGGATTCATAGGGCAGCTTTTCTTGAGAGAGGTGAGCTATACCATGAAAGAATTTATTTAGACAAAGGGAGACTGCAGCAAATGACATGTCTTGTGCGAGAAGATCTTTCTGGTGGACAAGCTACATGAGAGCCCAGTGCTTCACTATTGGTGATCTATTCATCTGAGCCTGAAGATGGTATTGCTAAGGTGAAGGGAGCTCATCCTGTGGACTTGGAAGCTGAATGAAGGAAATGAAACAAAGTCACCGGAAAATTTTCCATCTCTTCACTGTATGAACTCTGACAGGGCTAGAGACACCAAACTGAAGCCAGAGATCCCCAGGGGTTACCTCCTGGGACCACCCTGAAAGACACTTTCAATTGACAGATCACTGCAACACTGTCACTCTTAGGATTTAGATGATAACTCATTTATGTGTATATGTTTGCTTGCTTTAACCTATAAATGAATTATTTCTTTTTCCTAGCTGTTAAACTTTTACGTAGTTTATTATAGGATTGGCTACAGGCATTATCTTTGGTGTAAGATTTAGGGTACCAATTGATATGGGATAAGTGACTGGTCTCTTGGGACTGGAAGCAACCTGATGTGGTGTGATTTTTTGTGTAAGTGACTACTAAGTCCAGTTTGTCAGGGTGGCAAGATAGGCTGGAGAGTCTAAGGGAACTGTCTGTGACTCTACAGTAAGACTGGTACAGTGATCCAGGAGTTCACATTTGTTACTGGCTTGGTGAAATCTAATTATAGAACACACCACCAGTTTGGGATATCTGCCCTGTGTATGACAGTCTGCCATGATGTAGGCACTCACAGTCATGAGTGACTCCAGACAGTGTGAGAACTCTATCTTTCAAGACTACCCTCTGCAGAGCTCCATAACGCATTTGTTGACAGAAGTATGATGCTAGGAAAAAAGAAAGCAGTTCATGCCTTGATTGTGTCAGGTCCTGAACAAGTCCATGACTTTTCAAATCATTACCTAACCATTTAAAACTTAAATTACATTATTGGCATCTGAATGCAGATATATATGAATCTGCAGGGGAATCACAATTTTTTTTGCAAGATATAACTGTCATATTGCCAACAACTCACAGGACTGCTCTTTGAAATGTTTCAACTCTGTTAGAGTACATTAACAGGCTTAAAACAGAGAGAAGAAATTTCTACCAGTGCCAGCATTTCTGATATTGCCTATTATAATTTGGGTTTAATATGTTTATATGTAAACTTTATTTTGCAGCTTGTCTCCCCTACATTTTAAGAGGACTGAAATGAGACAGCTTTTTCAATGGAGGGAAAAGTCTACTACTTCAGCTCTGAGAATACAAATTTGTGTGAAAACTAAACTAAAAATAGTAACTATTCAATCTTCATGGGAACTCCATTAGACCAGTGATGATTGCTGATATCACAGGAAACCTGTACATATAGGTGTACTGGCCTTGACATTTGCTCCAGGGATAATATTATGAAAACTGGCTAACACCCTGGCTTATTCCTCCAGGCTACCTATTACTATTTGAGTGCAGGGCTCCAGGTGCTGCTGCAGCATCATTCTAGGAGGGGATACTGGTTCAGACCCTGCTGGGAGAAGTTGTTGTTGTTGTTGTTGTTGAAAATTAAGCTTTTCTGTACAAGTAGCAGGAGAAGAGAACTCTACTTCTCATGCCAACAGTACTCTATTCATTCCTCAGTATGTCTTTCAAGACTGAAGTGTGAAAATACTAGACAATGTGATATTCTGTGTTGATAACTTGATCTTCTAGAATCTTAGTTTAAATGATTTGGATCTACGTGAGTTCCCTAATCTGGTGTATTTCCCTGGGTACTTTATTTTTCCTGACCACTGTTCATTGACCCAAATCACCAGTTATATACTATAAAAAGAGGATATACATATTGGGCATTGAGTTTTCTGGCCATCTTAAGGCCTTTTGAACCTGTTATTAAGTCTTGTGTATGTGAAAGCAGGTTCAAAAGCTCTTAAAATGGCCAGAAAACTCAATTCCGAATACATATTTTCTCTTATGTTAGTTACAGCTTCAGGATTACATGCTAAAAACCTATGCAGCTTAGTCAGAAGCAGGTAGCAGGTTTAAGCAGAAGCTTAAAAGAAGAACATTTGAAATCAGTTTAAGAATTTCAAGCCATCTCAGAATCAGTGGCAATATTTCCTAAGCAAGATACTAAACCCTTAAGGCCTAATTTACAAATAAAAGATCCCAGGTTTTGATATTTGCTTGCTGTCCTTTCTCTTAGTGAAATAATCATGCACCTAGCTAATGACTGACTATATTGCTGTCAACATCACTTTGAAATGATTAGGCCCGGTCGATGTGGCATAAAAGGAAAAAAGATGGTCAACAGGCAATCTAGCTTTTATTTTAACACTCCCTTGAGGATTTTCATTACCCTTCCCTTTTCTGTTCTCAAGGTTAGCTCTGACTAGACTGTTCCTGGCTTCTACTTCCTGCAGCTAATGCACATCTACAATAGACTCGCTTCTCTAACCTCAGAGTGTGCCCTTCCACCTGAGTAAGAAGAGTCCCTTCTTTTTTCTATTATTTGTGACCTTTCCCTGGGTTAAAAGGTCACTCATGCAGCAGGCAGGTTTCACTTTTTATGGTGATTGCAGTGAAAAAAGCAGCTTCTACCTTGTTAGAAGTGACATCACTGTACATTAAAGACATCATATCTCCTTTCATATTAAAATGCCTGTCAGTTCTCCTGCTCAAAGGCTGTAAATCTGCCACAGTAGCCTGTGCTGGGGGAGCTTTCATTATGAAAATATGAAGATAAGCACTCTGTTTTACTGTCAAAAGAAAAAAAGTAGCCTGCTAGTAATGAGGTTACTTTAAAAAATAAATTTACATTTTCTTAACTGTGAACTATATAAAGTGGGGCAATTTTCAAAGGAAATCCTTTTATTTCATGTTTTAAAAATCCAGGCTTAAAAACCATATGAGTAAAGCATGAATATACAGTGCTGTAAAATTTATTAATGCATATATTTTACACTTGCTCATGCAGTAAATCACTAATCTTTTCCTTTGACATTAGCCCTCCAGCCTTGAGAGAAACGCTGTACAAGAATTTAACCTGTTTTTCATCTTTAAATCAAAAGACCTATGTGGTCTGTAAGAAACAGTGTAACAGTATTCAGCTATTATAGACACTATTTTAGAAAACGTCTGGTAGCAGAATATCTCCTAAATAGCAAGGAAAAATATAAATAATTATTGATCTTTGTCTCATGGCATCATTTAAATAATACTTAGCTGCTATGTAGTGTTTTCTATCCATTGAACAGAAAGCCCTTTATGTAGGAGGGAATCTATCATTATCCCCAATTTACAGAAGGGAAATTGAGGTACAGGGAGGTGAAGTGACTTACCCAAAGTCATAGAGCAGGTCAGTGGCAAAACTGGGTATAGAACCCATGTCTTTTGACTCCCAGTTCAGTGATATAGCCACTACTTAAATTTGTTATTCAGTGCTTAGCTTGTTTCAGGTGGTGGAATATATCTGAATTGTATCTAAAAATCAGCACAGAAATGGGATACTACTCTTTTGAGATTGCATTATAAAATTTTCCACTTTGAGAGACTTGTATTGGTATTTTCTTTAAGAACATAGATTCATTCTCAAACTGATAATCTTTCAGAATGGAGCACTGACAAATGTCATTATCCACATAAAATATTCTGTTGTTTGTACTCTATTCATTGAGTAGAGAATGAATGGCTTAAGGAGTTATTACTGGATTATGAAACCTTTCATCTCCAAGCCACTGGTTCATATATGAGCCCCATGTCAGTAGGGGCAGAAATAATTGTTTTACTGTCTATTGTGCATACCATGTGAAATTAATTGATCTCAGTCCAGTTCCAAGTGGGCAAGTGTCCAGGGCAATTAAATTGTTGAAGGCAAAACTTGGGACAACTTTCTTATGATTGGGATAGGGAGGTTGTGATGATGTATGACTGAATATGACCATTTATATCATTGATATTACCACTGTTATAGAATTGCAACAAATCTTGTACAAAGTATGTCATATAAGGTATTAATGAAAAAGTTATGATTTGCTAAGTCTGATTATCCTGTTTATATGCATGTATCATCTTTGTATCTGAAATGATGAATATTGGCTACGGACTTGTATCTTATACACGTGTTGTATTTCTGGGTAACTTGCACCAGATAAAATTGACATTGAGGCCAGACATGTATTGATGGCCAGCTATGTATTGATGTATTGAGGCCACAATAGGCCATAGAAGAAACTCATTCCCCGCCAGATAGCTCTTCCTGTGGATGCCTCACACTCCAAGGGACCAATGGCCACCCTCTGTGAGTCATCAAGCCGTGTAAGGACATGGGATATGCTGGACTTCATCCTGGGCCAGTATCTTTCCATACGCAGGGGCTATGGGCTTTGTTTGGAACAGTACATTTCCAGGCACATGGCAGAGGATATAAAAGACCTCTGAGACATCTCTATTTTACCTCTTTCCTGCCCTGATTCTCTGGACGGTGGATTTACAACTAAAAGGAGCATTTTGAACTATGCACTGAGGACCTTCCAATCTTTTGGAAGTTACCAGAGAGACTTTACAAGCTGGCAGCCTATTCCATCACTGCTACAAAACTGATATAAGGACTTTGGATTTATTTGTATGTATATGATCTATTAACCATTCTTAACTCGCTTATATTTTTTTATTATTAAACCTTTAGTTTTAGTTACTAAAGGATTGGCATCAGCATGATTATTGGGTAACATCTGAGTAATATATTGACCTGGTAAGTGGCTGTTCACTTGGGATTAGAACAGTCCCCAAACTGTGGGGCACCACTCAGCCCACCCAACTCCAGCTGTGCTCCAGCCCAGCCCCCCGCCCTGCCTGCAGCCTTGCTCCTGGCCACAGCTCGGCTGCCTGCCTCCATCCCCAGCTCTGCTCCCAGGCGCAGCTCCAGCCCCCAGCCACAGCCCTGCTCCCAGCTGCCAGCCCTCTCTCCAGCCGCCAGCCCCTGCCCCCTGCTGTCAGCTTCCATCCTCCACTGCTACTCTGCTCTTAGCCCAGGGTGTGGGGGGGGGGGTGAGAGGAAAAGTTTGGGGACCACTGGATTAGAAGGACCCTATTTTCAATTAAATTGGTTTTCAGTAACTACTCATCATAGAGTCCAGTGTCTGGGTGGTGAGTCAAAGGCTGGAATGCCTAAGGAGACTGCATTTTTTGTTAACCAGTGTGGTGAGACAGAAGTTAACTTTTGTTTACTCTCTTGATAATCTAATGATAGAATAACCCCAGTTTAGGGTGAGTCCAGCCTATTTCTCAGCAGTTTGTCCTGAATTTGGTATCCTCAGCTGTGATCCACTGAGGCACAGTGACAGAAGTCTTGGCAGCTGAAGAGGGGGTCAAGTGGGTAGAAATAGGGTTTGAGGTAGATATGTGTTGGAAGGAAAGAGGAAAGAGACTGAAGCTCATGTTAATGGACTGGGTTAGAGGGGGAATGAGATAGGAATAGATCACAGGAATAGAGAGAAAGTGGAATGGGTACGTGGTACATGGTTGTGGAGGGAGGGATATTCATTCTTTTCCTCCTGTCTGCCAGCTTCCAACTGTAATTCTCCCACCACCATCACACTTCCAGCATCACTTCACCATAGCCTTCCAGCTTCCCCTTCAGTGTTCCACTACTCCCCTCTGTCCTAGCTTTTCACTGTTCCTCTATGACTTGCCTCTCACCTTCAGGCTGTCTCCTGCTCTCTGTGACTCTCTTCCTCTATGTAGAAGGTGAATGAATAGAAGATTTCATTTTCAATAAAGCAGACCAAGTAGTGAGAAGTGTAGTTTTTTTTTATGGTTCAATTCATAAGAATTTATAGCCCAGTTCAGCTGAATATATCTAACACTTTCCTAGCGAGACAAGCCCCCAGAAGCTACAGACAGGGCTGGCACCAGCTTGGCAAGCAGGTGCCTGGAGCGGCCACTCCGGAGAGGGGCGGCAGCTCCAGCTATTCGGCAGCAATTCGGCAGACGGTCCATTACTCCCGCTCAGAGCGAAGGACCTCCCGCCGAAGTGCCGCCGCAGATCACGATCGCGGCTTTTTTTTTTTTTGGCTGCTTGGGGCGGACAAAATCCTGGAGCTGGCCCTGGCTACAGATCCTGCCCTTGTGGCATCTATCCTATTTCCAGAAGAACAAATCAAACATTTTCAACTCCACAGTCATAGATCTTATCTACATTGAGCTTTTTCTCAAAATTTCCCATTGTTACTAACATCAGCATGGCTCCAACAGTGTTAATAACAGTATGATGTCTAATGAAAGGCATTGGTGGTTACAGGCATTGTTACCCATGTGTCACCTAGAGACTTTCTGAAAAGCATTATATGACATGATGGTAAAACCCCTAGCACCTTGTCTGCAATAGCACTCCCACTGTTCCAAGTGCTAGAGGAGCTGCACTGATGGGTAGTTTTATGAAAAGCTCAGTGTGGACAACGGAGTAGTGAGCCACTTGCCCTATGGTGTTTCCCTTTCCTAGAACGTTACATTCCTATCTCTGGCCATAAAGCAGAGAGACATTAATACATAATCTTTAGTGGCTGATTTTACTTTGTTTTATTTTTGATGGTTTAGGCTTTTATTTTTTTTAAAAGAGAGCAAGAAATGAAGTAGGAAGGAATATTTTCTCTCATGTGCAAACCCTACACAATCAAGTACATTATGGTTTGTTTTTCGTCTACCTCTGAAGCATCAGGTATCGGGACTGGTTCACAGACAAATGGTCTTTGGCTGATTCTATGTTTACAGATTATTAAAAATAAATGGAATACTGTACCTACTGAAAAAGAAACAAAGTTAAAAGGAAAAACTTAGGGATGTAGAATGTCTTCTTTTTCATTAAAAACTTGAACTTGTAACTTTATATAAAGCTTCATAAGATTTTACTTTTATAAAATGTATTTTTTATTTCTAGTCATGTCTTTTGATTTTATCTATTCTTGTTATTAAATAGCAAAATTGTTTTCATATTCAGTTTCACTGCCTTAACCTCAGACATAATGATTTCATGGTCAATGACCAGGAGTTGAGTCCACTGAAAATCTCTGCTCATGAAGGCTCTAAGAGTGACCTAACAATGACACTAAATCACTTCTCCTTCCTAATGAAACTGAACTCTCCAGGGCTCCAGCCAATAATGGCATAGCAAGAATAGGATGATTGCATCACAATCGCTAATATTTTAAGTACTTAACAGATTAAATTTTCAGTTTCCTAGTTTAGCAGTGGATTAATCTTTATGTTTAAAAATACTGAAACGGTTAATAATTGAGATTTTCCACATTTCAACCATATTTCCCCATCACTTTTAAAATTTATACTAATAATGTTTAGCCCTTTTATTACATCTTTCATCTAACCAAACATCTGTCAGAAATTATATTCATTTTACAAGTGGGAGAATGGAGGTACTGAGCGTTTAGTGTTTCACCAGAGGTGACACAGGAAGTCTATGGCAGAGCCAGGAGACAACCCAGATCTCTTGAGTTCCAGTTCCTGTGCTGTATAACCAACACCATCCTTCACTTTCAGTTCCTCAGCCATTCTCTTTTTCCTCATGAGTATTGTATCATTGTAGCTGAACAGATACTTTGCAGCTACCACCTGTGGCTGGCTGGCAAGCTGGCTGATATCCAGGAAAGTACTCTTCTCACACTAACCTACTGAATCATTTTTACATACTGTACCTATTTTCTTTCTTTTCTCTAACATATGATTATGATTAATTATTTATTTTGCAGTAGTGCCTAGAAACTCCAGTCCCCTGATGCTATGCCCCGTACAAACATAACAAAGAGATTGTTCCTGCTCCAAAGAGTTGACAATCTATGGTCTCAGTCCTTCATCTTCCTATCATTTTTCTTAACCTTTTCCAGTGCAGACTTTCCACATTTCACTTAGTTACTCTGCCCTTTTCTATATGATATATTGGCCTGTGTCAGTGAATTTCAGTTCACAACTTTTCAACATATTATGTACCTAAATTTTGTTAACTACTCTATCCAATGAAATACTGCCATTGGGATTGACTTACATTTCCTGATCTCTGGAAGATACACACTTTGAGGATGGAAGGAAGCAATTCTTATCTTATTTGAGGCTTCTTCCCTTCACTCCAGCCTACCTGGCTTCACCCTGTTATATTTTATTATTTAAAATCTGTCTAACCCATTTGTGAACATATATACAAATTGCCTCAACTACTGGGTTAAGAATCCATTTTACACAAATAATCATGCTCTTAGTAAATAAGTCATCCTAAATTCTTCCTATGCTCAGTTTTGTACTTATTAGTAATTATTTGTACTCCTTTTTCTTTTGTCACAAGGGAAACAGGTGACACACCGACAGTCAGATATTGCTACTTTAGCTCTGTGTCGGGTTGGACCCCTTTGGAAGTCACCTGATGTGCTGAGGTACCACTGAGTCTACCTGTTCTGCCAGCATGGGCCCCCTTTAACCTGTCTGAGCCAGCACGCAGATGTCCACCTCTCTTGGAGTACAGACCCAAAGACATATTATGAAATTCGCCTATTCCCTCAATGTGGAAAAGAGACGTGCAAACTTCTTGCCCCACCCCCAGTTGGAAATTGCATAAACTGGGTTATATTTTATATCTGAAATACATTTATTAACCATAACAGGTGTATTTTAAGTAGCTAAGGAGGTAGCAGACAGAACAAGGCAGATTACTAAGAAAATAAAACAGAGCATGCAAACTAAGCTTAATACATTAAAGAAACTGGTTACATGTGAGTTCTCACCCTAAATGTGGTTCTAATAATCTTCTTCACAGGCCAGACACCCTTCCAGCCTGGGCTCAGTTCTTTCCCCCATTCAGTCGTTTCCAGCAGTCCTCTTGGGTGAGGTAGCAGGGAAAACTGACGACCAGACTCTTAAATAGGATTTGCATAAGGAGGGAGTCCTTTGTTTCATAGTTTGACACCCCCCCTTCCCTTACAGTGGAAAGTTACAAGAAGTCCCAGGTAACGTTTTAGTATTAGGTGACAAGACCACCTGACTCTGTAGGGTCCTTGTAGCCATTCTTCACAGGCTGACCCACACGTTCACAGGAAGACTAAGCTCTTTTACAGTCCATTGTCCTTACTGATGGGCCATCCGCCCTGTCTGGCTTTTCCATTGTTGTACCTGAAGTGTTAGCAGTGGGCGTCACCCAAAGAGGCATAGTTGAAATACAGATACATAGGGCTTCCCTACCCCGACTCCACCCCTGCCCTGCCCCTGCCCCCATTCCAACCCCTTCCCCAAAATCCCTGCCCCAACTCCACCCCCCCATGCCCCTTTGGACCCCTTCCCCAAATCCCCACCCCGACCTCGCTTCTTCCCTGAGTGCACTGCGTTCCCCCTCCTCCCCCCTCCTCAGCGCTTGCCACCGCAAAACAGCTGTTTTGTGGCAGCAAGAGCTGGGAGCTAGGAGGAAAAAGCAGCGCGCGGCGTGCTCAGGGGAGGAGGCAGAGCGAAGGTGGAGGTGAGCTGGGGTGGAGAGGAGGCTATGGAACATGGGGAGGAGGGTAGGCGGGATGCAGCGGGGGTCTGTGCTCTTGTTGGCTTTCCTGCAGCTTCAACAGATGCTTCATCATGTCCGTTTGCTCCCCCAACGGACGCTTCATCATATCAGTTTGCTCCCCCATTAGCCTCAGCACCGCGTCCTGCCTCCACTCTTCACGCTCACTTAATTCTTTCCTGGCCTCTGCCACTATGCATTAAGCCATGCCCTATCAGTGCAGGAGGACTGCATGAGCTCGGAAAACATGTCATCGCGATTTTGGGAGGACTGCATGGTCACCTGTGCTGCTGAATTCGCCACGCTGCCCAAACAGGAAATGAAATTCAAAAGTTCCCGGGGCTTTTCCTGTATACCTGGCTAGTGCATCGAGTTCAAAGTGCTGTCCAGAGCGGTCACAATGGAGCACTCTGGGATAGCTCCCGGAGGCCAATACCGTCGATTTGCGTCCACATTACCCCAAATTCGACCCAGCAAAGTTGATTTTAGCACTACTCCCCTCGCCAGTGAGGAGTACAGAAGTCGATTTTAAGAGCCCTTTAGGTTGACGGAATGGGGTTGGTTGTGTAGATGCATTCATTTTTAAATCGACCAAACATGGCTAAATTCGACCTAACCCCGTAGTGTAGACCAGACCTCAGTTCCATGGCTTGCTTCTGGATCTCCCTCTCATGGTCAGCTTTCCGTCTGGCTGCTTCTGCTTCAATTTCCATCTGTTTAAATTCCATCTGTCTCTTATGCATCCTTTCATTTTCTTCCACTTGCAACCTGTGCAGCTCCAACTTTTTGATAACTTCACTTTCACTCATTTTCCTACTTTTCTGTCCCTACTTCTCTTTCCTGAAATAAGCAAACAGAAAATAACAAACCAGTAACCACTTTGTATGTTCTCTAGCCACAACACTTAAAACTCACTTAAAATCACCACCAGTGTTCCAGGGCAATAAGTTGTGCACCCTATCCTGCTTGACTACGCCACTGTGATGGACTGGACCCCTTTGGATGTCACCTGATGTGTCGAGATACCATTTAGTCTACCTGTGCCGGCATGGGCCCCCTTTAACCTGTCTTGCTGAGCCAGGCTCTTAAAACCTCCTCTAACATACACACAGGCAGGGCCACACCCAGCTGCAGATCAGCTCTGGAAAAACTCAGGTTAAGGGACTTGCTCCAGCACTCAGATGTCCACCTCCCTTGGAGTACAGACCCAAAAATATATTATGAAATTCACCTCTTCCCTCAATGTAGAAGAGATGTGCACACTTCTTGCCCCTCCCCACCAGTTAGAAATTGCATAAACTGGGTTATATTATAAACCAGAAATGCATTTATTAACTATAAGAGGTGTATTTTAAGTAGTTAAGGAGGTAGCAGACAGAACAAGGCAGATTACTAAGAAAAGAAAACAGAGCATGCAAACTAAGCTTAATACACTAAATAAACTGGTTACATGTGAGTTCTCACCCTAAATGTGGTTCTAATAATCTTCTTCACAGGCCAGACACCCTTCCAGCCTGGGCCAAGTTCTTTCCCTGTTCAGTCTTAGTTGTTTCCAGCAGTCCTCTTGGGTGAGGTAGCAGGGAGAACTGACGACCAGGATTACCTCACTCCCAACTCTTAAATAGGATTTGCATAAGGCGGGAGTCCTTTGTTTCCTAGTTTGACCCCCTCCCCCTTCCCTTACAGTGGAAAG
Organism: Trachemys scripta elegans; assembly: GCF_013100865.1. Lineage (NCBI taxonomy): Eukaryota > Metazoa > Chordata > Testudines > Emydidae > Trachemys > Trachemys scripta. Next base: position 53,849,959 of record NC_048302.1, read on the forward strand.
TTACAAGAAGTCCCAGGTAACATTTTAGTATTAGGTGACAAGACCACCTGACTGTAGGGCTCTTGTAGCCATTCTTCACAGGCTGACCCACACGTTCACAGGAAGACTAAGCTCTTTTACAGTCCATTGTCCTTACTGATGGGGCATCTGGCCTGTCTGGCTTTTCCATTGTTGTACCTGAAGTGTTAGCAGTGGGCGTCACCCAAAGTAGCACAGTTGAAATACAGATACATAGTCAATATTCCTAATTTTAGATCCAGAAATTATACATGCATACAAATAGGATAATCACATTCAGTAAATCATAACCTTTCCAATGATATCTCATGAGCCATCTTGCATAAAGTATATCTCAGTTATGTCATTCATATCATAAACATATTTAAAAAAAAATATGGAATGACACATCACAAGCTCTAAGAGGCTACACATTGCATTTCCAGAGAGGATCATGAAGACTGGTCTAATCCAAAGGCAGAATAACTAAGGAACAAGTCTCTGAGTACAGTTACCAAATAGTCAAAGTTTGGACTGTCCACCTGGGGCTTGATCCATGATCCAATACTTTTGAAATCAACGGAGAGGCTCTGAGGTTCCTGATTAGAAGAGGGCAACACAGAATTTCCCATGTATGAAGAATCTGTGAGAATACAGAACAGTGGCAAAAATAGGCTGGGTGACCAGAAAAAAAATCAGGTGATAGAGGATTTCCTACTGAGTCCCTGTAAAGAGACATATTATACTCATCCTGCAGGTCAGTGATTTATCTGCCTTGTAGCATGATTCAGCTGACTGCGCTGTAGATCCTTCTTTGATACTGTAGACAATGGACTAGATCCTTAAATCCAGCTGAAGTCTGTTGAGCACAAAGCACAAGTTTTGTGGGGGGGGGGGGGGGGAAGGTGTCTGAACACTTTTAAATTTACTTCTCCCTCTGAATCTTGGAGCTAGCTGGGTATTGGTTCAGCCTGAGTGCAAATTAGAGCGATCACATGGCCACTCCTCATTTCCTCAGGTCACGTTCTCTATGTCAGGAGAATTCTTAGGTAGCTGGGTAAGCTGGCTTTGCAGCTGCTTTGCACTAGCTTACAGAGCAAAGCAGCCATAGTGATTTGATCCCTTATATCTGTTCTTGAACTTGACCCTACTTATTTTCAATCTGATGTACTGAATCTGCACCACCAAGTTGGCTGTGGAAACATTTGAATTGAAAAGGCATGTGGATTTGATATTCCACACCAGAAAAATCAAGGACATGTGTTTCTTTAACATAAATATTTCAAAAAGTCTAAACATAAAACAATGAGTCCAATTTGTTAATGTTGTGGATAGAATTTAGTTATGATAAATGCCACAGGCGAAATTAAATGGAGTTGCCATCCTTTATTTAGTACACAAGAAACAATTTTTTTTAGATGATCTGTTAAAATATGTTTTAACTGAACAAAATACAGGAGAGACAAACATGACACATGTAAGTAACATTAGTTTATGCACTACTAGAAGATATGTGGAGACTACGGTGACGAGGGCAGAATAGGATCCTATGTAGAATAGAATTTTACTAGATTCCTTTAGCTGAAATCTAGTGCAAGAACCAATATTTTATTGTTAAGCTCTAATTTTAAAATGCATTAACTATTTAATTGGGAACATAGCAGTGAATCTGCAGTTCTGATGATCTTAGTATAGCATGGCAAAGAAATGCTGAAGAACTAAGCTTTCACCTAAGAAAAACAAAGGTAAGTCTCCAGCCCTTGTCTTGAAGAGAGCTCTTAAAGTATAACCCAATTGCTAGGGAGGCTTGAATTTTTCCATCAAGAGACACCTGCGAAGCCTTTGAAGGTTCATGAAAGTGTATACTAGGGGGAGCCAAAGGGAACCCTTCTAAGGCTTGTGAGGGTGTTCAAACAGACTTCAAAAGTATGCTGGAAGTTTTCCCTATCTGCATACCTGAGAAACTACATGGGAAGGAAAGAAATGACCCCTAACTTCCTCTTCTTCCCCAAGCCCAGTTCTCACACAATCCTTTCTCCCTCCCTGAAGACTTCCTAATATCCTCCTATGATCCTTTGTGATTTGCATCATGAGGAGTCCTGCAATGGTCAGTGTAGACAGCACCTCTACCAACTGATTGTACTGTATCTTTATCTTAGTGTTAAGTTGTCTTGTATGTAATGATGATCTTGATCTGATTTAGGGGCAAGCAGGAAGTTTAGTCCTGACAGTCTGTGCTGGAGTTGGTACTTGCAGTGCTCCAGTAAATCCCTGAGAGTCTATTAGTGAGTATTACAACTGGTGGCAGTGGCTTCTAGATGGCAAAACTCCTTTTGCCTAAGAAGAAATTTACTACTCATACAGATGAGACGGGAATCTGTGAATACTTAGATTTTGAGCTGTTGCTCTCTGTGAATGAATAGACTGATGAGAAAGCAGCACTGTGTCTAGCAGTGTATTTGGATGGTCATGCCAAAGCCTTTTACCAGGAGCTCCCCAGTGAATAATTTGGTTCTTATAGACAGTTATGCAAACACTTCTACAACCACTATGAGGGGGTATTGGCTCTTTTGTTTCAAGTCTGCAGAATCCCTTTCAGATTCATGAATGCACCAGAGACATTTCAGAGGTGTCCCTTACTGAATATATGACCAAAGCAGGCAGAACAACACGGAAACCTGCATGGATAGCAGACTACTTGGATTTCAACCAGTTACTGTTTTCAGTTCTTATTTAGCTAAAGGGGGGAAGTTGTAAAGTTCAGTGCAGATAGTACCTCCACCAATAGATGGTGCTGCATCTTTATCTTATCTTGTATGGGGCTGCCCATAAATTACATAACACATTAGGGTGTGGGAGGGTCCTTAATTTTGAGTGTTTGTTTCAGTGTTACAAAGGGTAGGTGGTCTTGAAAATCACTAAAAAAAAGTGTTACATAATTAATGGACAGTTCCTATGTTATCATATTTGATCTGGGGGGTTAGGAGGAAATTCAGTCCTGCCTGTGGTGCTGGAGTTACTTGCTGTGTTCCAAAAAATCTGTGTTTCTATAAGTGAATATTACTCTCTTCTGTAACTAGAGGTCTGTTAAGGAGAAAGGGGACGGAGGTGCTAATACATCCTCTCTGTGTTCTCTTCCTGCATCCTTGAAGCTCATGAGTGACCCACTTTCCAAATGCTCTGGTGGGAGGTCATGGAGCCAGTGGGTCTCTAAAAGGGGTGAGGATAAGCATGAGTTGAGAAGGAACATAGAATCATAGGACTGGAAAGTGCCTCAAGAGGTCATCTAGTCCAATTCCCTGCACTCATGGCAGGACAAGTATTATCTAGACTGGGGACATATCTGACTGGGAGCATGAGGTTGGGTCAGGGATTATAGTGGGTATGAGGACATGGAGGAAGTGGGTCTTTTGCTGGGAGGCATGAGATGCTTCAAGAGCAGAGAGGTCTAGAAACTCAGAATCATCTTCACATAGGGAGTCCTAATGCTGTGAACCACAGAAAGCTGGAGGAGCCAGGGGAGTGCTAGTGCTTCCCCATCTTCTCCAACTGCTCCTTAGCTCGCTTTGCTCCTTGCATTCCCCATGCCCCCACCAATAATTTACTCATCCCTGTATAGCCCCAATCTCCTCGAGAGCCCAGAAGTATAAGGCCTACAGATGGATTGGAAGGTCCTGACAAACCTAATGAGAATCATGGGGTTGGGGGAGAGACAGAAATATGGTATGTTAGCAAGGACCCTATCCTACGGATGTAGACATTTAATGTTTTTTGGGGTGGTGGGATGGTCAGGACATTTCTAGGCTCAAATAGTGCCTAGCTTCAGGAGGTACACTAAGTGCAAAACTGGAAATCTTTTGTTCTCAAAAGCATTCTTGCACACAAAGCACTCTCCCAAGTAATATCTACTTGTTCAAAATGAGATTTTGACCCGTTTATCAGTGGTCCATATAAGCAGGACCCCTGGTGGCAGCTAGTACCTAGATCAAACTGCTATAAAAGCTAATAAAAATGGGGGTCACTTGTCACCTTGTACATATATAGGGGATGATCATGAGAAGTACTGATTTCAATTGGAGGTGCAGATGCTCAACATCCCTCTGAATTAGGCCCTATCGTCCCAAACCCAAATATTGGAATTCTAAATCTATAGGCTCTCTCACTCTGGCCTGGTCCACACTAACCCCCCACTTCGGACTAAGGTATGCAAATTCAGCTACATTAATAACGTAGCTGAATTCGAAGTACCTTAGTCCGAACTTACCGCGAGTCCAGACGCGGCAGGCAGGCTCCCCTGTCAATGCCACGTACTCCTCTCGCTGAGCTGGAGTACCGGCGTCGACGGCAAGCACTTCCGGGATCGATCCGGGATCGATTTATCGCGTCTAGACAAGACGCAATAAATCGATCCCAGAAAATCAATCGCTTACATCCGGACCAGGAAGTAAGTATAGACGTACCCGCTCTCTCTCTCTGGTTTCATACCATTGTAACTCCATTAACTTCAGCAGAGTTACTCTGATGTACAGCTTCATAAGTGAACTCAGAATTAGGCTTACAATGGTAACTTGATGGGCCTGATCCAGAAGCAACTCCAAAAAATCAATGGAGTTACAGTGGTGTAAACGAGAACAGAATCTGATCCAACACCCCTATTCTCTCTGAACTGGAGCTGCAGTCCTTGTCTGGTAGATGAGATAGAGCAGCACAAACATATTATAAGATTGAAAATGTATTGCTATTGCCATGTAAAGCAGGACAAACCAGAGCTCTTTGCATTTATTAGTGTATTCAGTTCTCCTTTTGGATTTCAGAGGAACAGTCTTTAAAACATACACTTGTTAGGTCCTTTCTAAAGATAGATGCTAACAAAACTCTAGCTCCTACCACCCCCTTAAACTTTGAAAAATTCAAGTCACAGTTTGGATTTTACTTTTGCAGATAACCCTACTTTATAATGAGCCATGAAAACCTGGACCTAAGCAACTCCAAACTTTGGAAAAATTTGAGTTGGAATTTGGATCAGTCTTTTCTGCTTGGGCCCATCTCGATTTTCCTCATGTAGAGCCTGACACAAAGTCCTTTGGAAAGACTTTAATTTAATTCAATGGGCTTTGCATCAGACCCTTAGGCTCTTCATTACTTTTGCAGCTGAGAGTTGTAAAAACTAATTTCTCAGCCTGTGAGGATCCCAACAAGGGCAGTCAGGGCCAAGGGTCAGAGCAGGAACAAACCTGAGGCTGGGAGTCACAGAGGAGTTCATAGTCAGGTTCCAGACCAGGGCTGATATCAATGGTCAGCGTCAGGTGGCAAAATCCAAATCTAGGGGAGTCAAAGCCAGGAATTCAGGAACAGTCATAGCAGCTAGATCCACACTGTTGCCTAGATACTTACCAGAATGTCCCATGCTCTGTGTCCATAACAGGTCATGAGAAGTGCAGTGCAAGCAGGCTATAACTTCTGCCAGGTGGCAACCTGGAGGTGCTAGTTCTGCAGACCTGGGGAATAGACCTATGGGGCCTTACACTAGCGGCTACAGTGTTGGGGGAGACACCAATTCAATGGATTGGCTTCATTTTGAATTTTTTTACATCCATTTGGAGAATTTCAGGATGAAATTTTGGTTCCATTGGCAAAACTTCCATTGACTTCAGTGGATCCAGGTTTTCACCCCTTATCTCTGATTTTCAAGAAATATAATAGTGTTTCCCCCTGTACCCTCAGACAACATTGTAGTTCTAATGTTCCCAGGAAGACCTTGAACTTTCAAGCTTCTCCCTTTTGCAGTGAGATGTTTCCACTTGCTGTTCCAGAAGAGTTTGCTTCCCTTCCTCCCCCCATTCTCACATGCTCTGAACTGGCACAGATACACTGTGCATCATTATAGCATACATTTCTACAGTTATTTCTTCCAGTTGAGTTTACTGGAGTAGGCATTTAAAATCACTGAGGGTTGCAGTTATTTTCTGTCCAATTCTCTTTGTTCTTTGGGTGGCAGAATAAGTTCATCCTCCAAGACCCCAGTTTCAGGTGCTGCCTTTGTCCTCCTGTTTTCTGTATCTTCCTTTTATCTTCCAGTGATTGTAGCCTGGAATTACTCAGGCTGTCTGTACTTAACTGGGTTCTTTCTCTTGTCATCTGAATTGTTGATTTTGTGTCTTTAAGTTATATAAATATTTTCCCCCACAAGAAATAGAAGGTGAGGAATTGGGCACTCCTTTAACACATATTTTACTCTGTTATACAACATTGTCTCACTGAAAGGCTTTCATTTTAAGTAGGGTGTGGTGGTGGTGGTGGTGGTGGGGACTCCTTAATTTTGACACAGTTTTTACTGCATTAAAAGAAGAAAGAGACCATCAGATTTTTAAAGTTTTAATTAGGTCCTCTGCACAAGGATTTTGAAATGCTTCATGTTTAAGGCTTAGCAATAGGTATATGTTATACAGATTTCCATCATTAAGCTCAACTGACAAAGGTCAACAACTTTTTTTTTTTTTTTTTTTTAATTTTGTAACCATTTATGTTTGAGGTGAAGATGTTAATATGGAAATTTTGGGAGCTGGGAATGACTACGGACTCCATCAGTGTAATTTATGACCTTACATCTCAGGCTAAATGTAAAGGCAACTGCAATTGTTTTATATCTCAAGGCCAGCACATAGCAGTTGTATGAAATTTGGAGTGTTAGACATAAACTTTTATTACCAAATTATAAATAATTTCTACCACTTACAATGTTCACCTTTCAAGTTCATCTTGATTAAAACACAAGGGCAGCTTCTCACTGATTTCATTGAATTGTAAACCTGAAAAGGCTTTATCCTAGTTCATGATGAAAAGATAAAGCAATATGGTATTTAAAAGAACCTATTGAGATTGAAACATACAAAGTTTTAGATCTAAATCCATTTTCATTTGGATGAGTGAGACGCAAAAAGATAAAATTGTTAGCTAATGAAGTCTAAATTTTATTTTCATTTTTTGAAGCTTTGAAATCATTAAAAATTCCATTAAATATGGATTATGTAAATCCTTCGAAGACCACCTTTCTGAGGTCACTTTGTCACTCAGAAAATGTAGCATTCTTTAGGCTGCCCATTAACAGATGTGCTTACATAATCTTTCTGAATATATTAGCAAAGGAATTAAACAGTCTTTCATCCCAGATGCAAATCACACTACACCAAAATACTCAACAATATACCTTTTATTGCACTGAGGTCAATTCATCACAGAGCTTCAAGCCCTACAAGAAACACTGCAGGTCATCAAAGAAAGGGAACCAGCATTTGGATTCCTGATTCAATATCTTTAATTCTGAACTGAGGGGCACCGCGTGTGTACAGTTCGCAAACTCAATTCCCAGGCCTGAAACTGGGCAGGTTAGGGAGGTGATAGAACGTTATCTTGTTTGTGAGCTTGATATGTCATCAAAGACAAAAATCAAAGGCATTTCATCTGTTGAACAGTATAAAATAAAAAGAAAAAATATATATAAAGCCAACATGAATAGGGAGCAACCTATCGGCTAAATGGTTCTGCAAGTTAGGATCCTGGAGATGAGTGATGAACAAACAAATAGAATTTATATAAACACAACATAGAAAAATAAATACAAATTACAAAAAAGGAGAGCCCAACAATCACAAAATATCACTGTTCAGATTTGCAAAAACTGTTATGAAAATTGAGCAGTCCACAAAATCTCTTTGCTCAGTCTTTATTATACCGACTAATAATAATGGAAAAACTAGTATTTTACCACCAAAAATATTACATACTGAAGACTAGTGGACAAGTTAAATTTTGCAAGACTGTCCCTAGCAATAACTATTTTAGGTCCTTTCCTGCTTCAAGTATTAGATATAATCAAGCAGATTTGGAGGCTCCTGATAATACAATAATTGCCTGGCAACCCAATTGCAATGTGGCTCCATTTATTTGGCCATGCCCATTCCAGAACTCCTAGGCCAGTAAGATTAACTTTATCAGGTTCACATATCTTGCTTTTTAAAACTTTTTAGGCTTTGAGAAAAATGTTACCAAGAATGTAATAAAAATATGTTAAATAACTCCAGAGGGAATAGAGGGAGACCTTCATCAACCTGTTTTCTAAAGCTCCACTCTCTACTCTCTTTTTATTATTTGTCATATATCATTTAATAAGTTATTAATGCAATAATGACTGAAGAGACAGAATGAATATAAAATCTAGACCCCAGAAACATTTCTAAGTGAACACAAGCAGTCCTATCCTAGTACTATCGCCCTAAAGAGAATGATGCATGGTCCAGTGGTTAGGGGCTAGCAAGGAGACTCAATTCCTTGCTCTGCCCCAGCCTTCCTGGGTGACCTTAGGCAAGTCACTTTGGGTGGGATTCATAAGGAGAATTTAGGTATCACTGACATTTATAAAACCCTTACTCAGCTGGTGCCTATAGTCCCTAGGCACCCATGTTTCCACATTAAAGTCCCCAAAGTGCCTACATTTCAGCATCTGGGCATGCACACAGCCACCTTAGTCCTGACACTAGCAATTTGGCACCTAACTCATGAGTAAGCCCCATCACAATTACAGCACAATTCACAGACTAGACGTGCCTTTTGGGCCTCATCCAGTAGGCATGCTATAAACCCCCATAAAACAGCCAGAGAATGAGGAGGTGTTGCCATGATGTAGGTCACCCAAATTCACCCCCTCTGCCTGATATGGAGAAGGGATTTGAACTTGGGTCTCCCTGCTCCCAGGAATCCTCCCTATGAATACCACTTGTAATTCCTCTGTGTCTCAGTTCTCCATCTGTAAAATGAAGATAATAGTATTTCCCTACCTCACAGAGGTACAGTCAGGATAAATATACTAAAGCTTGTGAGGTACACAAATACTGCAGTAATAGGGTCCTTATGAGTACTTAAGATAGAGACAAGAATATTTGGGCATTAATGGAGTAATATTGTACTAGAATGGAATAATATGTAATAAAATTATATTCTGCATCAACATTTTTCTAGAAGAACAACAAGGAGTCCGGTTGCACCTTAAAGACTAACAGATTTATTTGGGCATAAGCTTTCGTGGGTAAAAAAGTGCCACTGGACTCCTCGTTGTTTTTGTGGATACAGACTAACATGGCTACCCTTCTGATATTTTTCTATAAGAACTCTATTTACATATTATTTTCTTCTATAAATGTGAATAAGACACACACAAAATTCCAAAGTAAACTCCAAAGGTGAATCAGCCTTGGAACATTCAGACAGATTTCTCAGTGGTTTTATGAGAAATCAATAATGCTTTTGCATTGTCATAATTCTAAAATAGATATGACTTACGGTCTATAACAAGATGAAGTTTCACATGATATAAAATAGAAATGGAATAACTCAATACAAAAATACTCAGATTTAAGAAGTAGAAGTTTCTTGCTGTGAGCCAGAGAAGATTTCTATATATTATCAAAATTCTAGACTGTATATTTTCCTAATTTGTTTCTCTCCTCCCTACCCCTTCAAATTTGTGCAGAATTCTCTCTCTATTAATGGAAGAAGCAAAAACGACAATTATAATAAAGGGACGAAAAGAAAGAACTATTATAGGTTATTTCCCAACTTGTTTATTGCATAATCTCAAGACTTCGGATATCTGGTTGGGAGGATCTTCAAGGTCAATTTTCAAAACACTATATAGCTCAAGAGAGAATGTGGAACTCCATATATGAATTTTGTCCCAAATTAATTTGGAATATACTAGATTCCATTTCCCACCATATTATAGAAAAATTCCAAGGCAGCTGCTGCAGAGAGATCCAGTACAGAGCCAGCTGTGTCCTCACTTCATCTTTCCAAGTAGTAGGAGGATAGAGGTCAAGGGAGGGAGTTATGGTTAACTGGGGAGAAAGTGTGGAGTTCTGTATGTTGGAAGAAGGCTTGCAAAGGGGAGATTCTAATCAGCAGATACCTCCCGCCCCATCTAGTGATAGTCATCCCATCCCCTGACAGCTGAAAAGACCTTCCCCAATGACTTTTGTAGCACCAACCAAATTTTCTAGCAGCAGCTCTGGTTATTTGAAAACAGCAACAAAAACATTATTACAAATTGTGCCAAACTGTGCTTTATTGACAGTAGAAGTCATAGAAGACAAGAAATGAATGGTCGTAGAGATTAAACTAGATTAGACTAGACTAAACCTAGGGATGGTCTCTCCAGAACAAGTTTGTGGCACACTTGGAGACTCAATATGAGGAAGCTTGCATGCTGCTGTACCTGCTCTATGAACAGAGGAATTAAATTTCCACTGTTTTCAATCAAAAATGTTTCCTAACCATAGCATTCACTTACAAAATACTGATAATAAACACAAGTGGAGTTTTTATATACTAGTAAAGTTCATATTAAGAACTGTCAAATGCATTGGGCAAACAGAACATGTTAGAGAAGTTTTCAGTATCAGCCATAAGCGAGTGTGTGCAAGAAGTTAGAGCATGGCTGGAAGGCATTCACACCACAACTTGCCACTACCCCTTCCTTCTTCACACATTCCAGCACCTCAGACTTGCCAGTTAACAGCTTTCTTATTGGGAGAAACAAGACAAAGGAGTCAGTGTATTAGAAAGTTTGGACCATTAACCCTTTAAATGATATCCTCTGAAAAGAGAAGTGAAGGCCAGGGAGAACTTTTCACTTGGCTCTACAATTATTAATAGAAAAACCTATTTAATTATTAATATAATTGCAACAAAACATATATGAAACACAAGCAAACTGCATGACATGACACCCTTCAGCTCTCACAGACCTCCTGTGTTAGGATGGACTGATCCTTTGGCCCGGTCATCATGTATCAGATAACAGAGGTGACACATGGGGGAGGATTCACGGGTTCATGTGCCCCCCTTCAGATTTCTGTCAGGGTAGGAATCGGGCTGAGTGCAGCTGAGGGAGATGTGCCTGGAAAAGGCACCGTACCTTGCGCTCCCGCTGAGCCTACTTGGGTTGGGTTGCCAACTTTCTAATCCAGGGGTCAGCAACATTTGGCATGCGGCTCGCCAGAGTAAGCACCCTAGCGGGCCGGGCCAGTTTATTTACCTGCTGAAGTGGCGCGGGCGAGGGATGTGCTGGCTGCGGCTTCCCGCCGTCCCGATTGGCCCGGGACGGCGAACCGCGGCCACTGGGGGCCACGATCAGCCGAACCTGCCGCGTCAGCAGGTAAATAAACTGGCCCAACCTGCTAGGGTGCTTACCCTGGCGAGCCGCGTGCCAAACGTTGCTGACCCCTGTTCTAATCACACAAACTGAACACCCTAGTCCCACCCCCAGGGCCGGCTCCAGGCACCAGCTTAACAAGCAGGTGCTTGGGGCAGCCAATGGAGAGGGGCAGCACCTGCGGCAATTCGGGGGCGGCAGGTCCCTCACTCCCTCTAGGAGCGAAGGACCTGCCGCTAAACTGCCGCCGCCGATCGCAGCTTTTTTTTTTTTTTTTCCAATTGCCGCTGCCGATTGCGATTTTTTTTTTCGCTTGGGGCGGCAGAAATGCTGGAGCCGGCCCTGCCCACCCCTTCACCGAGGCCACACCCCCTTCCCCAAGGCCCTGCCCCCCGCTCACTACATTCCCCCTTAGGTGGCTCGCTCTCCCCACCCTCACTCACTTTCACTGAGGCAGTGGTTTGGGGTATGGAGGGGGTGAGGGCTCCGACTGGGGCTAGGACTGGGGGGGTTGGGTGTAGGAGGGGGTTCCAGGCTGGGGGGTGAGGCAAGAGGGGGTTCCAGGCTGGGGAGTTCAGGGTGTGGGAGAGGGCTCTGGGCTGGAGCAGGGGGATTGGGTGCGGGGCAGGGTGAGGGCTCCATCTGGAGGTGCAGACTCTAGGCTGGGGATGAGGGGTTTGGGGTGCAGGAGGGGGCTCTGGGATTGGCTCAGCGCTGGGGCACAGGCTTACCTCTGGCAGCTCCTGGTCAGCGATGCAGTGGGGCGGTAAGGCAGGCTTCCTGCCTGTTCTGACTCTGCACTGCACCCTGGAAGGGGCAGCAGATCTGACTCCTAGGTGGACGCATGTCAGGCAGCTCTGCGTGCTGTTCTCACCCACAGGCACCGCTCCCGCAGCTCCCATTGGCCGCAGTTCCCGGCCAATAGGAGTGTGGAGCTAGTGCTCGGGGCAGGGGCAGCGTGTGGAGCCCCATGGTTCCCCCGCATAGGAGCCAGACCTGCTGTCTGCTTCCGGGGCGAGGGACTAGCCTGCCTTAGTGCCGCAGCACTGCCAATTGGACTTTTAACAGCCTGTTTGGTGGTGCTAACCGAAGCCACGAGGGCCCCCTTTCGACTGGGTCAAATATCAGACACTTGGTTACCCTAGCTGAGCCCCTCTAGGGGGCACCCAGAGTAGGGACCAGAGATGGCACAGGTAAACCGTCTGAGTCCTGTCTCTTCCTCGCCCACAGCCGCAGTTACCTGTTGGTAGTAGATGTCCGGGGCCTGCTCTGGCCCACACCACACCCACCGCGGGGAGCGATGGGAGAAGTCAGAGGGGAAGGAGCTGTGAGGAGAGTGGGGGCAAGGTGGTGTGGTTTGGAGCAGGTGTGCGAGGCGCAGGGGGAGTAGGAAAGGGGCCAGAAATGACATGTGGGGTGGTCACATGCCCCCCTCGTACAAGCATTTCATAGAGTCTAAACACTAACTTCACTCTTATCAGATTCATACCTAGGTTTGAGCAAATCTGACATACAGCTGCCCTGGTCTGGTGCCCAGCTAGGACGAGGTCAGTACTTAGCTAGCCCGAGGCTGGCAGTGGCCGCAGGGCAGGTGGGGAGCTGGAGGGACAGATAACCGCCGCAGGGACTTGGCAGTGGCGGCTAAAGGGTAGAGCACCCTTCAATCCCAAGCCCTGGCGAGCAAAAGCTCCCCCGCCCCTAGGCAAACGCGCGCTCAGCCTGTTGAGTGTTTTGGCTCAGCCGCCTGACCGTAGCGGAGCCGGAAGTATGGGAGGGGGCGTTGATTGGTTGCGAGCGCTGCCCGTCCCTCGCTTCGCTTGGGAACTGGCCGAGTGAGTGGCCGCCAGCGGACCGGGCGCGGGTGAGCGAGTGAGGTGGGTGCGCGGGAGCTCGGGGCAGTAGGGGTGGCCGCCGCACGCCCGGGGCGCTGTGTCCGCACGGGCTCCACGTGGCCAGGGCCGCCGCGCGCAGCCGGGGCGCGGCTCCTCTGCCCGTCGCTCCCTGCTGCGCCGGGGCCCCCGCGCGGTCCGGGGGAGGGAGGATCCTGCTGCAGTGAAAGGCGTGTGCGGCTCTACGCCGGCCCGAGCAGCCGCTGGGGCTCGGAGAAAAATCCTAGCTTGGGGGGCGCGGCGGCGAGCCTCTGGGTCTAAATAGGAACCCGGGGCCGCTCCGGGAGCGGAGTGGCGCTGATTGGGCAGCGGCTCCACAGCTGAATTCAACGCCCCGGGCCTGCTACCACTGCTTGCAGCCCTGTTGGGTTCAAGGGAGCTGCCCCGAGTGTAGGGTCAGGCTGGGCGCACTAACAGCGAGAGGAGCCCCAGTAACTCACAGGGAGGGTTGGACGCTAGCTGCATCCCGTCATAGCGTTTGGCTGTGCACAGGCCCTGTTGCTGCCCTTCGTTGTGAAGCACAGAAAGGATCTAACAGCAGACTGGAGCAGCCCACAAAGCAGGCTGGATAGTAGAGTCTGCACAAGTCCATCAGCACCCCATGGCCACCAGGGGCTGTTCTTCTCCGTTGGGGTTCTATCATCCATTTCTGAGCTGGTGCAATGTCAGCCTTTGGCTGGTATTTTTACACATAGTCGTTGTTTTTCATGGGTTGTTCCATTTGCTGCGGGTTTCCTATATGCTGCACCTGAGTGACAATGTATAAAGTTCTATTAAAATCTTCAGTACCATTTCTGATCTGGAGTATCCTAAATGAGAGACCAAAAAGTAACCCCATACGTGTGCTCATTCATGTAATGCAAAATTGTTGCTTAGGCAATATTCTCAAGAACTTTTTAAATCTCTTAATCAGTGGGGTCTCTGTTTCCCTTGGGATGCTTTTATGCAGTCTTATATAAAGTAGGGAAGCTTTGTTTGATCTTTATCTTATTCTTATTTATTTGTATATCAGAGAGTGTGCTTGATGCTGACCAATATACACATTTAAAGACTGTCCCTGAGCCATACAGAACTGAGTGATGTAGTTTTAAGGCAACCTAACTTTCAAATGCAGACCAGCCTTAGACAGTTAAAATACATTGAATACACTCAATATTTTTCTCTGTATCTTTTGCTATAGTTGACACACAGATGATGCTGTGTAATCACAACAGAAAGAAGTGGTTCATGAAACACTATGCAGTCCACACTATACAAAAGTTTGATGACTCCCCCCCCCCCCCATCTAATAAATAATTTTAATTCCTAGGTCTTTAAAATAACACTTAAGGTGTTCAGCCTTCATCTTTGATCAATAAAGTAATTCTACAGCATTGGCTCCAGTCAAGGTTTTATGGTTTACTAGTCCTACCCTTCTGCCCTGGAAACTGAGAAGCAGTTTTACAGAGTTGCTAGCCTCGTCTCTTTTAGAATTTAGAAGGCGAGAAGTAGAAAAGGGATGTTAGAATTCACAGATACAAAAACCTAGCACAGATATAAGAATAGACTGGATAATATGTATTCTGACTACTGAACAAGCATAATGACCCAGGAAAATTCATACTTTTAATTGACTACTGCGTTTAAAACGTGAAAGTGGTAAAAGTTTTTCTGAGTAAGGCTCTCCAATGGTTAATGTGGGTCACTGAAAATAGCATAGCAAGATGTTGTTACATTGTGATAGGAGGACCTGTAATCTACATTTAGAAATCAGCTGAACCAGAATGAACTCTAAAAGTAATCAGATTGCTTATGGCGTTGATACAAATTGGCTGTCTTGTATATTTAGATTTCAGAGTAGCAGCCGTGTTAGTCTGTATCCGCAAAAAGAACAGGAGTACTTGTGGCACCTTAGAGACTAACACATTTATTAGAGCATAAGCTTTCGTGGACTACAGCCCACTTCTTCGGATGCAGTGGGCTGTAGTCCACGAAAGCTTATGCTCTAATAAATGTGTTAGTCTCTAAGGTGCCACAAGTACTCCTGTTCTTTTTATATTTAGATTGTAAATTTTCGGGGACTTTCTCTTGCAGTGTAGTTTGTACAGTGCATAGCATAATGGGGCCCCAAATTCAGTTGGGATCTCTAGATGCTAGTAGAATACAAATAATAACAATAGTAATGTGGGAGCGTTCCTGAGTAGAATTTCCAGAGTAAACTTATGTAATATTTTTAATGAGTTCTAAAACTTGATTGTTGAATTCACATCATACTGAAAATTAGCAGTGAACGTAATGTCAGCAGGTAAAATAACATGCTGGTAGACCTAAGATTGTGGCCTTTCCTCTAATAAAAGATATATACATACATTTGCAGACACACCATCCTGATTTTACTATTGTGCCCATTGCAGTAACCTTAAATCCATTAAGAAAAGCTTCTGCGCATCCAGGACTCTGACATGCTAACTTTTGCATTCCCTCGTCCTTCTTGCTCCCCAGTCTGTGGAAGTCTTTATATTGGAAAAACTAGTATACTAAACCTGAGCCTTTTTGGAGGGAGCTAGGTGGTTCATGTAAGCTGTGTGTGATACTAGACATTAGTTTTAGAAACTACTTTTGCTTTTTATTTATTTATTTTTTAAAGTAAAAGCAATAAAGAAGATAGTTATGTTCAGATACTTCTTCGGTCTTTTGTATTAAAACGTCTTTAAAATGTTTCTTCTGTTTTTAGTTTTGTTAAAATATGTTTAGAGTTTTGTTTTAGTAGTTTTATTTGCTGCTGTTAGCTTTGTTTCTAAAGGAAAAACTTTGTAGATGATGAGTTGATAATACAGATCAGTTCTTAGTACCGTATGTACTCGATCATAAGCTGGTTCATTTATAAGCCGACCTCCCTCCCCCGAAAATGGATAAGTAAAAATGGAAATTTTTTATGACCCATTCAGAAGCCGACCCTATAATTCAGGGGTCGGCAAACCTTGGCTCCCGGACCATCAGGATAAGCCTCTGGCAGGCAGAGACGGTTTGTTTACCTCAAGTGTCCACAGGCACGGAGGTAAACTTAAGTAAACAAAGTGTCCTGACCCGCCAGCAACTTACCCTGACGGGCCAGGACAGCAACTGGTGGGGAAATTTTAGGGGAAGGGGGGAGAGAAGCTGGGGATCAGGGGAGTAACCCCTGTGACCCCCCCCCCACGACCCCACCCCTAGCCTGGGACCCCCACACTCTCCCCATCCCATCCCTTCCCACCTTAGCTGGGGTGGGCCAGGTGAGGATGTCTCTGGCCTGGCCGGAGCTGCTCTGGCGGGCGGGGCTGGGCGGCGCAGACGCAGCCTGCCAGCCCCGGAGCTGCAGCTGCTTTGGAGGCTGGGGGGAGAGTAGCGTGGCCAGAAGTGGACAGACTCTGGCCCCGCCTCTTCCCTTCTGGCTCTGCTGGCTGTGCTGCCTCTCCTTGCTCTCTCTGTTGGGGAGGGTCTATGTCCCACCTCTCCCTCTCTATACCCATTCATAAGCCAACCCCCTTCTCGGATACTTCCCTTTTTTACTAAAAAAATTTTTGCTTATGACCAAGTATATACGGTATGTTTTTAACTAAATCTAAAGCATGCACAGTACATACTCATGTACTGGTTATTTCCATATGTTGTGTGCATGATGTAACTTCATTGAGTTTGGGAGTGACTTCAACCAAATTATTTTGGTTTTCATTAGTGTAACTAAGATCAGAATCATGCCCAAAATTTTACTTTTAACACAATCTCCTTGCTCTTTCCATTTTAACATAGCAGTCTGCATATAACTGTATTTCTGTATTTTTTTAGATATGAAACACTCATTAACTATTCTTGATTCCATAATTCGAGTAAAGCTGCTTTAACTAAAGGTGTTATGGAAAATAAAAGCCTTTGCGGGCTACGTTGGAAGTTTGCAAGAAGCACAGCGTGGTGAACAGATGTTTAAGAGAAAAACATATGAGGATTCCTATTAAGAATTTCAGAAACTGCAAAAAAGTTAAATAGAATGTTTCATGCTATGGCTGTGAAACTGCAGTTTTAAGTCTGTCCTCTTTTTCTGCAGATTTCACTTTTATCCACTTTGATATTTTTTCCGTACTGAACACTTTGAGAGCCACAAGACTGCCGGTCTTAGTAGAATATATGTTTTAAGATCAGTATTTGAGTTATTTATCTAAACATTTTTTTTCCTTCCCAGACCATCAGGACCATCACAATGAGTCTACGGAAGCAAACCCCTAGTGACTTCTTAAAACAAATTATAGGAAGGCCTGTTGTTGTAAAGTTAAATTCTGGAGTTGATTATCGAGGTAAGTTCTCCCCACTCTCTCACGTAATGAATAATGTCTACATTCTCACTGTTTGGGGGAGGAAGGGACAAATACAGTGCTTAACTTTAAAATAATGACTGTCCCATAACTAATAAAAGCAAGAGAACTTTGCAGGAATGTTAATTTCTTGGTACCTATATTTTCTTTCTGTGGCTGTGTTAGTATGGTGGCTTGCATATATCAGGAATTATTGCTATAGTAATAGTAGCTTGAGTTACAGTCTCAAGTTCGTGTTGTGACTGGTGCAATTCCTGTATCATGTGGCCCCAGAGTGACATGTTTATTTTAGTGATTTACATAAGCTCCAGAGATAATTTTGGTTGGGAATCTTGAACTGGGGATCCCAGTTAGTAGTGCAGTGATTTGAAGCGTTAGAATGGCCAATTTTAGATTTGGGAAAGGGTGGCATAATGTTAAATAAAAATAAATAATTCTGGAGAAATTGCTGATAATCAAAAAACCAAGTGTTTTTTTTTCCAAAACAATTTGTCTAGGTCAGTAATCTTGAAAGAAGCAGTGTAGGCTCCCAGCGTAGGAATTTCGAATCCTCTTGAGTTATGCATATGTTTAACTGTTGGATTGAGGCTTTAGAGTGGGATTTTTTTAAAAGAACCTAAGTAATGTAGGAGCAAAAGTTCCAATGGCTCTAAGTGGGATTCTTGATCTAACATCACTTAAATGCTTTTGAAAATCCAAGATAGTCATGGGCCTATCCTCTCATAGGATTATCAAGGAGAAGCTTCTCTTAGAAGTCACGCTGGGACACTAGACCTGTATCAGAATAGGTCTGTTGGCTCCCTGTTCTTTTTTTTAGCAGTGTCATCAGAGGTTTATACCTCACTGTTTGCTTTCAGAGGAGACTGGCTAGGACATAAAAAACACTGTCTAACATGAAACTATACATTTCAATCCCCCGTCCCCCCCCAAAAAAACAAAAAATGGTATTTTACTGAGAGCTTCAAATATTTAAATGTTATGGGCCAGATACTGATCACACCAGTTTTTACACGGGTATAACGCATCTGACTTCACTTTACGCTTTTTGAGAGAATAGCGCATGTGTTGTGGTGAGGAAAATTTACTTGGGGATTTATTATAGTACATGAAACTATAATGTAAGCTGCATTTGTGAAATTCCTTAAAACATTTTAAAAAACCTTTTGTTCAAAAAAGATTCCAGACTCTCGTTACAAGTTTGTCAACAAATTTATCTACTTCTGTTTCTAGGCCATGTTGCTAATTGTACTTTTTTGACAAATATCACCTAATGCAAATATGACTGTATAATTGCAAAATGTCTAAATTTTGTGCCAAGTGAATGCCACATTTAAGGGGAAGAGGCCATGAAAAAGCACAAACCATATTTGATAAATTACTGTGTGTGACTTGCTTGCCTGTGTGTGTATATACACATTTAAAATGTAAATAGGAGGTTAGGTAACAATAACACTTTATGCCAGGCCTGTTAGTAGAGTGGAAGAATACAAGGGGGAAGAAGAGAGAATGAAATAAGCATGAACGCACGCTAGGAACAAAAAAGGCTGTGAAAACACTGCCATTTAAAGCATACTGAGTGATATTTTTAAAAGGTATGTAGTCAACTTTAGTCTCACTTGTCTGAAATTATTTTTTACCTACTATTGTTAAAAGTAATTCCTGAGATTACTATAACAGAGATCGGGGGGGAGGAAATCTTTCATTTTGTTTATTTTGTGCAATTAACAGCACTTTGTGTAGTCAGTCAGTTTCTCCTATTTGTGTGGAAAGAGAAGAAAGAAAAACACTTGTAGGAAAATGTGATCCTAAGACCATAAAAGTTGGCAAGAGAGTTCAAATTCCCAGTTATTTAATGGAAGATCTTACGGTAACACTGCTGAGATGTGAGGATGTATGCTAGACAAGAGTCCAACTGGACTGTTTTTTCCACATTGCTGTTCTTTAATCCAGACAGTTATACAGTTAAATTATAATAATTATTTAGAACCCAAAAAGTACCAGATGTTTTCCGATCCCAGAGGAAAGCGTAGTCCCAACCCTAAAGAATACAGTCTAAGATGACAAAAATGATGAGTAGTAGGGGAAGGGATACAACATACAAAAAGACCAGTGTGACAGGGCACACATCTTACTAGTTGCAAGTTTAGTGTGTTTAACAAACAAACAAACAAACAAAAAAAATTGTTCTTCAAACTATCCCCAAGCTTTAGTTCTAGTGTCCCTAGCACCTGTTCCTCCCGACATTAAACCCCTTCCCTCTACATAAATGAACAATTTGTTCATTAAGTAAACAGAATAAGTAAGTAGATGGCTAAGATCCTAATCCTGCGTTGAGTTCCATGCTGGTGGAGCTCTTTTGAAGAAACAGGGATTCATGGGTGTCACAAAAGAAGCAGGTCTTGAGGAGGGATTTAAGGGACTTAGGGTACATCTACACTACAGCGGGGAGTCGATTTAAGATACGCAAATTCAGCTACGTGAATAGCGTAGCTGAATTCGACGTATTACAGCCGACTTACCCCGTTGTGAGGACGGCGGCAAAATCGACTTCTGCCGCTTTTTGTCAGCGGCGCTTACTACCACCTCCGCTGGTGGAGTTAGAGCGCCGATTCGGGGATCGATTGTCGCGTCCCGACGGGACGCGATAAATCGATCCCCGAGAGGTCGATTTCTACCCGCCGATTCAGGCGGGTAGTATAGACCAGGCCTTAGTGGACCAGCTCAGGAAGTGAATTCTGTATACAGAGTTCAGTGCAGAAGAAGACTAAGAGAAAAGTGGGAAAAGAAGATATATATATTTTTAAAATCAACATTGCTTTTGTATTCATTTGTTTAAAGTCAAGAAAATAAAATACTAAAGGGCAGGGAATTTTTCTTCGTGATCCAGTAACTAAACTGTATAACTATCTTGGAAAATTGATGCCTGTGGCATGTTTAAAAATGTGTGCATTTAAAAATGTTGCAAGCTTAGTTATATTGAAATAAAAAATTATAGTATTTTTTAAAAGTAAATATGTCAGTTACTACACTTTTAGCTGTGTTGTGTTCAAGAAAAATGTTGAGGAGTTTATTGAAATGTGTAATTTATAGCATGAAGATAACAGCTGCCAGTCAAAGTTTTTTCTTTAAAGATATTGTTGATCAAAATTGTTGTAAAATGTGGTATATTATGGGGCATTGTGCTATCCTATATTAAGGTGATCACTTCATGGATATTGAAGTTATTTAGAACTATTTAAACTAAAGAATTAAGAGAGCTGTCTGAAGTGATCTCTGGACCGTTAATTTTGATTTTCAATAAGACTTGGATCACTGGGGAAGTTCCAGGAGACTGGAAGAAAGCTAATGTTACGTCATTTTTAAAAAAGGTAATTGGGATGACCCGGGTAATTATAGACCTGTCAGCCTGACATCAGTCTCAGCCAAGATAATGGAGTGGCTGATACAGGGCTCGATTAATAAAAAACAAATTAACGGAAAGAGTGTAATTAAGGCAAATTAACATGGGTTTATGGAAAATGATCCCATCAAACTAAGTTGATATTTTTTTGACGAGATTACTAGTTTGGTTGATAAAGGTAATAGTGTTGACATAATATACTTAAACTTCTGTTAGACATCAGACTTGGTACCGTGTGACATTTTGTTTTTAAAAAACTAGAATGATATAAAATTAACATGGCACACATTAAATGGATTAAAAACTAGCTCGATAGGTCTCAGAATGTAACTGTAGATGGGGTATCATCATCATGTGTGGGGGTTTTCAGTGGGATCCTGCAGGGATCAGTTCTTGTCCCTACGCTATTTAACATCTTGATCAGTGACTTGGAAGAAAACATAAAATTATCACTGATAAATTTGCAGATGACAAGAATTGGGGGAACAGTAAATCATGAAGAGGACAGGTTACTGAGTCAGAGCGATCTAGATCACTTGGTAAACTATGCACAAGCAGACATTGTGTTTTAATACAGAGAAATATAAATGTATACATTTGGTAACAAAGAATGTAGGCCATACTTACAGATGGAGGACTCAGTCATATGAAGCATTGACTCTGAAAAAGATTTGGGGGTTATAGTGGATAATCAGCTGAACATGAACTCCCACTGTGGACAGAAGAGCTAATGTGATCCTGGGACACGTAAGCACGGGAATCTTGAGTAAGATAAAAGAGATTATTTTACATCTGTGTTTAGCAGTGGTGTGTAGTTCTGATGCCCACAATTCAAGAAGGATGGTGATAAATGGGAGGGGAAGAAGAGCCAGGAGAATGATTAAAGGATTAGAAAACATGCTTTATAATGATAAACTCAAAGAGCTCAATCTATTTATCATGGCAAAGAGAAGGGTTAAGGGATGACTTGATTACAGTCTATAGGAACCTACATGAGCAAATAATGGGCTTTTCAATTAAGCAGAGAAAGGTATAACATGATCCAATGGCTGGAAGTTGAAATTGGACAAATTCAGACTGGAAATAAGGTGTACATTTTCAGTGGGGAGAGCAATTAACCTTTGGAACTATTTACTAAGGGTCATGGTGGAGTCTCCACCACTGACAATTTTTAAATGAAAATTGGATGTTCTAAAAGATCTGCTCCAGGAATTATTTTGGGAAAGTTGGCCTGTGCTATACAAGAGGTCAGACTAGATGGTCACAAATGGTCCCTTCTGGCCTTAGAATCTGTGAATGTTGGCACAAGAACAAATGGCTGTAAACTGGCTGTGAACAAATACAGGCTGGAAATTAGAAGAAGATTTGTAACTATCACAGGAGTGAGGTTCTGGATCAACCTCCGATAGGAGTTGTGGGGACAAATGACTTAATGAGTTTTAAGAAAGAGCTGGACAAATTGATGAGTGTGATTGTATGATGGGGTTGCTTGTGATGGTAGGGGGTAAGACCCAAAAGCCCTGAGGCTCATTTCCAGTTTGTTTTATGTTCCTAAAAGCTTATGCTTCAGGATTTCAGCCAGCCACGTGCAGGAAGAGATTCATACCCCCACAAATCCCGTATCTTCTGTTTGTTGTTGTTTTTAAATTTCCTTTCTCTGAAGCATTAGAGATGGGCACGGCTGGAAATGGGACATTGGATAAGGGGGACCAGGCTCTGAGATGGCACCAAGCATGCTCGCTCTCTGGTCCTTGGCTGGGTGGTTTTTGCTTACCTGCTTAGGGTCTAACGGATCACTATTTGAGGGGTTGTGAAGGGCTCTGGTGCACCTCAGTCCCTTCTGCCATTCATCTCTTGCTAATACATAAATGAATTGTACCATTTTCAACTTTCCAAGCAGAAGCCATTGATCTTGTGACAAAGTTCTGTTTTATTACAAGCAGTTTTTTTCATTTACGGAGCGATTGATGAAGATTTAATCACTGCCTAATGGACGATGAGGATATGGTGACAATTTTTCTAATTGGCTTAGAGTAGAGTGTATGCTTCAGTTAATCAGAGCAGTTTATCTAGAAAGAGAGGTTTAAGTTGTATTTGAAGAATAAAAGACTGTCAAATTTATGTTTACCCTGATTTTTGAAATTTGATCTGTTTTAAAAATTTTTAAACTTGTTAATGTCTTCAGGTGTCCTGGCTTGCCTGGATGGGTATATGAACATAGCTCTGGAGCAGACAGAAGAATATGTAAATGGTCAATTAAAGAACAAATATGGGGATGCATTTATCCGAGGAAATAATGGTAACTCTCTCTCCTTGCAATACTCTTGATTAGGAGATTGGTTTTGGCATGGAATTTTGAATTTGAGGCATGTATGAAAATAAAATTAGGTGACTGCCTGTTTCCAGCCACATCCATTTCAAACTTTTTACTCTTGCTAGAGGCCTTACATAATCTCTTTTTTACCTACCGTCTGTGTTCTCATTTCCTCCTGCTCTGCTATTCTGGTCCTATGCTATTCCTTATTGATCCCTGTGACTCCTTCCTCTCTCCCTGTCTTTTACCAAGTACCCTCTCTTTTCTATCCCTCCTTCTAACCCACCCATCACAGGACCCTTTCTTTTCTTAGTCAGCCAACCAATAACATTCACCAGAACGGTCTTGTCTATCTAGCTGTCCCTTGCTTCACAGAGCTTATCACGTCTTGCTCTGTAAAGCAGTGTGTACATTTATAGGGTTCTGTGGATATTGATAGCGCTGTAATATACACTCACAGTTTGATTGTCCAAAACTGAATGTTGACTAACTTAACTGTCTAATGCAATTTATTAATATTTAAGACTGTGCTTACAGGTGAAGACTTTACTCTCATTAAAGAAGATTGCAATAATTAACACTGACCCATGACACATTATAATGAGACTTTCCAAGGCTCAGCTACCATGGAAATAGGCGAAGTATAAGCAATTAGACCAGGGATAGGCAACCTATGGCACACGTGCCAAAGGCGACACGCGTGCTGATTTTCAGTGGCACTCACACTGCCTAGGTCCTGGCCACCAGTCTGGGGGCTCTACATTTTAATTTAATTTTAAATGAAGCTTCTTAAACATTTTAAAAACTTTATTTACTTTACATACAACGGTAGTTTAGTTATATATTATAGACTTATAGAAAGAGACCTTCTAAAAACGTCAAAATGTATTACTGGCACGCGGAACCTTAAATTAGAGTGAATAAATGAAGGCTCGGCACACCACTTCTGAAAGGTTGCCGACCCTGAACTAGACAGATAAGTTTTAGTGTGGTTCAAAGACAGTTAAGGTCCTATCCCCACTATAAAATGGCCTATCTTTAACTTTATTGAGGGATAATGGTAGTGTAACCCAACCCCTTGAGATGGAGGTATTTGTAATATAGGCATACCTTTCACCCTGGTAGCAGGAAATGCCAGGAAGAGAGGTTGGGAGGGGGTTGTGGGCAAAAATTCAAGAATGAACAGAGGGGCAGAGGTCACACATGCAGAGGAATCAGTGTAGAGAAGAGAAGTGAAGGCACAGGAATGGATGAAGTCACCCAGGAGCAAAATGTAAAGAGGAAAAAAGGAGAGGGCCAGGAACTGAACTCTGTGGACATCCACAGGCAAGGACAGAAAGAGGAAAACAAGAGGAGCACAGAGCCCATGCGAAAGAGAGAAATTAGACAGTCTTTATCTCAATAGGAGGATGAGAATAGAGAAGTCACCTTTAGGTTTGGCCAGGCATCTCTTACAGAATTTGGATAGGTGAGATTGAAGTTAGAGAAGCAAATATGGTCAAGGGGTTTTTGCCCCATCTCACCTTCTCCCCTCCCTCCCCCCCTTTTTTTTTAAAGACTTAGAAATAAGACCATGTTTTAAAGGCTGAGGGAAGAAGCTGGATGATGGCAAGGTAACAAGATGTCTTACAGCCCACCCCATAATGAGAAGTGGGGTAATAGACTCTAGAAAACAGGTTGAGCTGAGAAGTGACACCCCTCAGTTTGGGAGCATAGTTAATTCTGAAATATTTCACACTCTGGGCACCCAAGATGCAAGTATCATGGCTTCCTCCTCCTTTCCCTCTGCCCCAAAGGAGACCCTTTCCTAAACACTTGCAGGAATCCCTTTATCACAAGACACTGTGGTAATGGCCCAATAAGTGGAATGTACAGACTACTTCATAGGTTACCGTGACCTTTGCCATAAGTTTTAAATGAAAAGGAGTGAGGATCCTGAACCTTTTGTTGTCAGATCACGACTGTTATTTCTAACACCCTTAATCTATGCATCCTGAAAATCTGGTTGGACTCTCCTCGGCATCACAGAAGGCAGTTCCAGTGAAATTGGTTTTAGGAACAGTCACACTATAGAATCCATCTGTACAGCCTCTATCTGTTATGGTGCACAATTTGATGACGTAATATATTAAACTAAGTGTTCTACAAGGAAAACTGGAATAGAAACTACATATATGTAGTTTGACTTGGTTAATATTGCTTTTGGAACTTCAAATTTTACATTTCCTGATTTCTTGATTTAATTGATAGGGTAAACATGGCACCATATGTACTAGAATTCTATAACACGTTTCACTTTTTCCTTTTCACAGTTCTGTATATAAGCACACAGAAGAGGAGGATGTGAAGGTGCCTAAAGAGAGAGATTTTGTACTGCTCCATTTTTTCCTGAATGATGAGAACTGTTTGATTTGTAGTTGGTAATTCTTGGTTGAACAATACACTGTTTAAATATTTCTGTTATTTGATGTAAAGCTGGCATTACTGCAGTGACTATGGAGAGAAGCGTTTTTTTTAATTCCAAACTACCAGAACACAATTGTAAACTTTTTTGAAAACTTCAGTTGTGAAAAAGTGCGTTGTTACACTGTGCAGAATTAAATAAAAAATGGAAAAGTATGTGACATATGTATTGCTGTTATACTCATACAAAGCACACAGGATCTTTATAGAGGAAGGTAAATACACACAGCATTTATTGAGAATACCACAGTTAGCATATGCTTTTTAGACTCTCTCTCTCTCTCTCTCTCTAGTGATGTTTATAGTTACCAGTCCAGAGTCTGGATCAATCTAGTGGCCAGCCAGATTGGTCGCAGAGGGGAGCAGGGTTCTATCGGTCGCGAACCGATGCTCCTGGAGTGTGGCAAGACGAACCCAAAATCCTATGGCAAAGCACCCTGTTCTTATAGGTTTTCTTCTCTGTTGAAGCCTA
The DNA here is from genome assembly GCF_013100865.1 of Trachemys scripta elegans. Taxonomy (NCBI): domain Eukaryota; kingdom Metazoa; phylum Chordata; order Testudines; family Emydidae; genus Trachemys; species Trachemys scripta. Next base: position 53,876,025 of record NC_048302.1, read on the forward strand.
TGGACTCCGCTGTGTCACTTTGTGACTGGTTACTTCTTAATTGGTGTAAACATTTCAATACCCCTCCGAGAGGGTCATCCTGTCCTTTGTTCCAATTTAATCAATTGTCTTTAGGGGTGCCAGCCTTTACCTCAGGGTCGTCAATCTGCCCTTCATTATGGATCCGTATTGATGATTCTTTGATGTCCTTTAAGTTTCTTCACTTCTTCTTCCTTGACTCTGGCTATAACAATGGCCTTCACACCTTATCTTTTCCTAATGCATACATTCCTCATTCATACAAACAGATTGAAAATACAAACAGTAGTATTTTATATTGAGCAAAAGGGCATTGCAAATTAAACCTTGCTAAATTTTACAATCAATAACCAAGACAATTTACATTGAGACCCAGGCCTTCAATGTTCCTCTAATCTACTTAACATAGACACAATAGAGAACCCTGTCTTTTATTTACTAAACCTTAAAACAAAGAAATGTATATTTAACTAGAGTGCCTACTTTGTAATACATATAGGAAACCATAGTAGACATTATAACTTATTCTAAAACAAAAGGGTGACCATAATCAGTCATAAGGATTGTTTTGGTCTGTCATCCTTTATGCTATTCAAAAAGGGTGGCTGACAGGATGAAATCAAATCATACATTAATTCTCATAGTACATTATAAAATCCAGCTCCTGCACTGCTACAAGATAAATTTGAAGCAATATTTGGTTTGGTTACTTCTGGTACTTCCAGGAATGCAGAGTGAAAAACAAGGGTTTTGAGAATAACCCCACATTGGAACTTAATAGTGTTGGCTGGGTGATAATTATCACTCCCCTCCCTCAGCTATACAAATGCTTTGTTGAGAATAATGTGGCCCACTTTGGGGAAAAAAATAGGGCCAAGTTTAAATACTGGACTATACTAAGAGTCAACAGGGTAAAAAGTTCAGCTGCTGACTAGCAAAATTGGCCAAAACCCCTTGAATTATCAATTTGAACAGGGGATGTAACAGCGATACTTCAACAATGGGGGCAGGGAAAGAATTGAATCAAATGGAAGAAAAGCCCAAGGGATTAACACTGTGGCAGCTATAGAAGTCAGTCACACAAGAGAACAGCTCTTTAGTTGGTATGCCAACAGAGCCAGTAGGTCACTTCAAATCCTAGCAACTTTTTCCTCCAGATTGCAGTTATTTTGTTTCCTTTCCTTCTTTCTCTTCTCCCCACCAACACAATAATGACGTTTTTAAAAAAGTTAAAATTGGTTTTATTTTAAAATACATCTACAGCTTTTTTCAAATTGCTCATCAGGTGAGGCTGTTAGTCTCAGTGGTATGTACTTACATAAACACATTGTGTGTCCTGTTCATACTTTTTTCATTATTCCCACCACCTTCTTATACCACACACTCCCTTCCATTCTTCAACTAGGCACTAGCCAGCAATGTGAACAAATAGATATCAAGCTCTCAGCATGCAGTATGTCAGCAGGATGGAGAGAGGGGGGAATTGCTGCACAAGCAGTGAAGTAAAAAACTGCATGTATCCCACAGCAACTTTAAGAGATTAAGTCAAAGCTCAGTGAGTAAACTCAGCTAGGTTCTGGATGGCTACTTACTAGCTTATAAAATACTTTTCTCTCTCTTTAATTTCTGCTTGATTGCAATAAAAAATAGCTTCATGGGTACCTATGAAGCTAAATCAGAGTGGAAAACTGCGCTAATACCCAGTACTTAATGCTTTCCTGTTGCTCAGTGCAAGGTTACAACTTTAGGTAATGTACCTCATGCAGAGGTTGTTTAACCAATTTGTTAATGAGTTTTCTGAAACCTTGCTTTATTCTCTCAGCAGTTTATGCTGTCTTCAGGAAAAATAAATACTTCTGAGTTGTGGATGAATGAGCACTAAACAATTGTGTGAATATTACATTGGCCCAATCTCCCCAAATACCAACAGGTTCTCAATGTCAGTAGGCAATGGTAACATTTCAATAGTCCAGGGGAGGGAAATGCATGGTGTCTTTTTTTTTTTTTTTTTTTTATAAAGATGAGGGAATAATTCCAAACAATTATTTTGCAATTAATAGTTAATCTTTCTACATTAAACATTGTGGAGGACTCCTCAGAACATACAGAGATACCGCATTGTAATGTGCTTCAATAATTTTTAATTTTTTGACAAGGGCTTGACAAGGATCCAGCATGTAAGAAAAGATCAGCAATGTACTCTTCTATAAATGACTTCTTTTAAGAAGAAAATGGATGAGCCTCCAAGTGGAGTATGTAGTTTCTCATTAGTTTTGTAGTATATGTGTGGTTGGCAGGTTACTGTGTCCTGCATTCACTGAAATTGTTTTAGAAGTAACTAATTTTGTTTTTCCAAAATCTAGAACAACTTATTTTGTGAAGCTTTTATTTTATTACAAAAATTATGCATCTCCAACTTCATAAATGAAGTTTTTCTATTTCTATAGATTTAGTCATGGAACAACTTTGTAATCATGACAGCTATATAAGATGCTACTTCTGAAATGTCACCAGAACACGTGATTTGTAATCATGCAAGTTGTTTAACATTGAGAACTAGAACTTGCAGAGTTTCTGCCAAGTGCTAAGATTTTTTTATTTACTTTAAGAATAAAAATGAATAAAATACTTAAAATTACCTTCAGTGTTCTGGAAAAAATATTGGTAAATCCCCTTGTGACACTGATAAGCATTTCCATGTTACTGATGTACAGTTGTGATGTTCATTCAGTGAGTTTGATTTTTTTTTTAAATTAAACATTCTTTCGGGGGGAGACTCCCAAAAGTGACTAAAGATGTGTGACTTTCAAAGGGAGTTAGGTGCCTAGCTCCTTTAGCCACTTTTGGGAAATGTCACCCTTAAGTCCCAAGAAGATATTAATGAACATCACTCTGGTCTTTGTCCAAGAATTCCTGCATTTAGATGTAGTTCACTTTGGGTGTCTGATGTCTTCCACCTTGGATTTAGTTCAAGAGATAAATGAAGGGCTATTACTTCACCATTGTTTGTATCACAATAAACCAACTGCAAATGAAGCAGGCAGGGATGGTTCCCTGTTATCCTAAAACTTACAACATATGTTTGAAGATTTTCATGTAAAATCCATCAGCATGTAAAAGCAAAATAGCATGCCATTCAAGTGTACAGACATAAGATACCAAAATGGGCCATTTCAGTATATAGTTACTGTGGAGAATGTAGGACATTCCTATTTTTATGCAACGTATGTGACTTGGCTTCTCAATTCACTTTTGTATTGCTACCCACTGGGTGTGAAGAGGTTAATTTCTTCTCAGGCACAGTGTATAAACAGGGAAGTGAGTGGCCATGAGTCAGTAGGCATGTCAGGGTCAGTAAGAGTAGTCTATCAAGAACTGTCAGTATGTGAATAGAGACTAATGATTGGACCATTGACTTTTAACAACTGCTGGCCAAGGGGCACTACTTGTGAAAACAGCATGATTGGTATTAGAGACAAAGAACTGAAGTCTGAGCAGACTGCAGTAAGATTCCTGACTCAGTGCAGAGATTCAACCCAGGGAGGTTGTGTGCATCTAGGCTTTAGATTAGAATGGTAAAGTAATGTTCCTAAACACTGTGTTCCAGCTGACTAATCAATCATGTCTTGTTTTAAAGAGACTGTTCTGTGTCGCTGTAAAGAGCTGTTGGTTCTGGAGCTCCCAAGAGGGTGCCACTTGCCTGAAGCATTGTATTTGATGGGTGGGAGACTATCTCCTATTAAGAAATCAGCCCCGCTGGTTCTGAAGCCCAAGGTCCTAGTTGTGGAAGGAGAGGATATGGCGCTTCATCTCCCATCCACACGTATAGACTCAAGAAAGAGTAGTGACCTGGGATATGCTTGATCCCTAAATCTGGCCATAAACACTATTTCCCACAAGCATGTGAAATTTGGGAAAACCAAAGTGTTAGCTACAGCTTCTTAACTAATAGCCTGGTTAGGGTGAGTACACATTCAGATTTGCTGCACCATCAAGAATGAGAAAAGAAAGGAGGGAAACAATCTTAAAGGGAACTAAATACTTATTAGCTGGAAGAGATGGAGTTTCATCCTAGAGTAGTCAAAAGCAAAGTGATCCTCCAGGGCCTGCAGCTGGCTGTATCCCGCAGATATAAAGGGCTAATTACTACAAGAGCATGCTGGGATCCCTTTAAAGAATCCCTTTAAAAAGGTAAACCCAAATCAATGGCCATGCAGTCAGTTCTTAGGAAAAGGGCAAGGAACAGACACCCCATTCCTGAAGGACTCATGAAAACCAGCATAGGATTTCGAAGGCCTATTATGTTTTATATTTGGGTTAGTTCTGTCCATCTTTCCTGTGCTATGATATTACATTGACAAACAAATATCTAGATCCCTTTTTAGTTGCTGCCTTTACTTGAGATTTGTCATCATGCTACAGCCCAAGTTTGCAAATAAACCCATTGCCATGACTCATTGATTTCAATGGGATTAAAATTAGGGGTGTCAATTAGTCGCCGTTAACTCACGCAATTAACTCAGATAAATTACTTGTGATTAATCACAGTTTTAGTTACACTATTAAACAATAGAATACCAATTGAAATTTATTAAATATGTTTGGATTTTTTCTACATTTTCAACTATACAGGGAGTCCTCAGACTTATGACACAATGCAATTCTGAGGAACAAATTGTAAGTCGAAACTTTGTAAGTCAAACCCGCTTTTCCCATAAGAATTAATGGTATTAAGGGGTGACTGATTCCTGAACCAAGGCTTGATACACTAATTTCACCACAATAATCCAGATTTTTGTACTAAATGAATTATAGATGACTAATGGTGCAACATCAATGTATTTACAGTACACTGTATTTTGTAAACAGCATTCAAATGAACATATGAACTCACATATGCTGCTCAGAATGCCAGCAACAGGCTCAGAAAGCCAGGGAGACTGGCACACATGCTGAGTCTCAGACAATCACTGTTCAAGCTTTCTGATTGGCTGAGCCTAGGGCTGGGAACCAATCAAAAACAAGCGGCAACCCTACCCAGCAACAAACTACCCTGCTGCTTAAAAACCAATCAGAAGCGACCCCTTCCAGCTCTATACCAGTATAACGCAACCAGGAAGTGATTTCAAGCAACTTTATACAAATCGAGCATCATAAGGGCGAAACAGGCATCATAGGGGCAAAACGGGCAGTCAATTGAAAAGCATTGTAAGTGGCGTGCAACGTAAGTTGGGCGTCATAAGTCCGAGGACTCCCTGTATTGATTTCAATTACAACACAAAATACAAAGTCTACACTGCTCACTTTATATTATTTTTATTACAAATGTTTGCACTGTAAAAATGATGAGATAGTATTTTTCAGTTCACATCATACAAGTACTGTAGTGCAATCTCTTTATTGTGAAAATGCAACTTATAAATGTAGATTTTTTTTTGTTGCATAACTGCACTCAAAAACAAAACAATGCAGACCTTTAGAGCCTACAAGTCCATACAGTTCTACTTGTTCAGCCAATCGCTAGGACCAACACATTTGTTTTCATTTACGGGAGATAATGCTGCCATCTTCTTATTTACAATGTCACCAGAAAATGAGAACAGGCGTTCGCATAAGACTTTGGTAGCCAGCACTGCAAGGTATTTACGTGCCAGATATGCTAAACATTTGTATGCCCCTTCGTGCTTTGGCCACCATTCCAAAGGCCATGCTTCCATGCTGATAACCCTCATTAAAAAAATAATGTATTAATTAAATTTGTGACCGAACTCCTTGGGGGAGAATTGTATGTCTCTGACTCTGTTTTACCTGCATTCTGCCATATATTTCATGTTATAGCAATCTTGGATGATGACTCAGCACATGTTCATTTTAAGAACACTTTCGCTGCAGATTTGACAAAACACAAAGAAGGTACCAATGTGAGATTTCTAAAGATAGCTATAGGACTTGACCCAAGGTTTAAGAATCTGAAGTAACTTCCAAAATCTGAGAGGGACAAAGTGTGGAGAATGCTTTCAGAAGTCTTAAAAGAGCAATATTCCAATACAGAAACTACAGAACCCAAACCACCAAAAAAGAAAATCAACCTTCTGCTGGTGGCATTTGACTCAGATGAAAATATGCATCAGTCTGCACTGCTTTAGATTGTTAATGAGCAGAACCTGTCATCAGCATATCCTCTGGAATGGAGGATGAAGCATGAAGGGACATATGAATCTTTAGCGTGTCTCGCATGTAAATATCTCGCGACGCCGGCTGCAACGGTGCCATGTGATCTGTTCTCACTTTCAAGTGACATTGTGAACAAGAAGCGGGCAGGATTATCTCCTGCAAATGTAAACAGACTTGTTTATCTGCGCGACTGGCTGAACAAGAAATAAGACTGAGTGGACGTGTAAGCTCTAAAGTTTTACCTTGTTTTATTTTTGAATGCAGTTATTTTTGCACATAATTCTATATTTGTAAGTTCAACTTTCATGATAAAGAGATTGTACTACAGTATTTGTATTAGGTAAATTGAATAATACTATTTATTTTGTTTTTTACAGTGAAAATATTTGTAATCAAAATAAATATAAAGTGAGCACTCTACTCTTTATATTCTGCGTTGTAATTTAAATCAATTTGCAAATGTACAAATATTTAAATGGTATTCTGTTATTGTGTAACAGTGTGATTAATCGCACGATTAAGCTCGATTATTTTTTTAATCGCTTGACAGCCCTATTTAAAATTAAACGTGTAAGTGTCTGCAGGATTTGGGCCTAATAGCATTGGAACAATGGAAGAAATAGTGCTTACATCTTTAATTTGTATCCCTTTGCTTGTTGCCAGCTTTGATCTATTGTCATTTTTGAAAACAAGCAATTGCTCAGCGAATTGTTTGATATTTTGTTATTTCAGTGCCAAATTCTACTCCGTAATACCTGTACAACCTTGTTGAAGTCAATGGAACTTTATAAGCGTAAGTGGGAGCAGAACTTCTCCCATGGTCTTTGCAGGCTGTGACTATTCACCAAATAAATGATTTTTTAAGTGTTCTCTTCTTCATCTCCAGCCTCCTTTAGACATAGGCCATTGTTATCTGTTTTAAAGATGAACTGAAGTGCTTTTTAAAAAAATTAAAAGTTCTGCTTGGATCTTAATTATTTAAGGGCCTGTTATGGTAACTCCACATGTGGCTCTGCCATTGCTAACATGCCCATAGTGCAGGGCTCCAGTTGGGCCAGATGCATTGGTAAATGTGTGCAAGTGTATTTTGAAGTAAAATATCTGAAAATTTCTCCTTGGGTTTTTTCCTCCTACTACAGTGCTGACACCTAAAGTGAATGCTGCTCCCCTGCACCATTTTAGATGGTAGTGTTGTCATCAGCTTTTGAAGGTGGAACACAAACCCTTGATTTCTGGCCATGGCAGGTATAAACACTTTTCAGTTCACCTCTAAAACATTCCTTGTACTGAAAATAGAGGGCTCTCTCTGCAACATACATGGAATTTCTAATGAAAGCTAAAAGAGTATGTGTTGAGTATAGATTGTGAGTAGAAGGAATGTGCTGCATAAAAGCCTGGGACAAGTGTATTATTGGGTTGATGATGAATCTGATCCCTAAATTTGTTGAAATTTAAAGTTGTGAATTAGTGATTTCTTTGTATAAGTTATCAAGCTGCTATGGAATTATGCCTGACATTTTTATGTCCGAAATGAGGTTTCTGAATAGCTTCCTTACGGAGACTACTGATAAGAAAAGAATAAATAGGATGCAGGTTGTCTCGCTCCCTTCAAAGCAAGTCACAGCAGAGTCAAAAAGGAAATTCTTTCCCTATTGACAGAAATGTAATGTGGTATTTTGTGTGTCATGTTATCAGTGGTAATGAGAACAAGTGCTGTTAAGTGCCTTATCCAGTGTCTGGTTGAGACTGGGGCATGAATGAGGTCTAGCTGGCTGAAGGTGAATCCAGAAAAGGCAATATTGCTCACTTGGGAGATGCAAGCAGAAGATATGATGAGGACTATATCTTCTTTTCATTGAATGTGTATGCCTGCCAGCTGTTGTTCAAGTTCACACTTGGAGGTTGCTGTTGAGTGGTCATATAGCAGTACTGATCATGATGGGTTTTTTTCCATTTCTGTTTGAGTAGATTGTGAATCTTTCATTTGGATGCAGACCTTGTAGCTTGTAAACCAGGCGTTTGACAACAAAGAGTAGAGTACTGTGATGTGCTTTACAGAGGACTATACTTGAAATCAGCCCAGAATCTAAGGTAGTTTAAAATGCTTCAGCCTGATTCTTAAACAATTTGTCTAGCTGGTAGCACATGATACCACTGCTCTGTGTTCTACATGATCTTCCTACTGGTTTCTTATGAAACAGACCTCAAAGTCATTGCAGACAGCTCAGTGAAAACATCTCTGTGTGTAAACAATGAAAAAAGAGAACAAAATATTTAGGTGCATAAGGAACGGGATAGAAAATAATATGGAAAATACATTGCTATGATATGAATCAATGGCATGTGCTCATCTGGAATATTGTGTGCAGTTCTGGTCACTTTGACCCAGAAAGGATCTAATGTTAACCCTAAAGATGATCAAAGGCATGAAACTACTTCTATAATAAGAATAAAAAGACGGGTACAGTTTAGTTTAGAGACAAAAAGGGATATGACAGGAATATACAAAATAATAATGGTACAGAAAAGGTCAATTGGGCTGCCCGATTTATCCTCTCACGTAACACAAGAGCATAAGGGTGATCAGTGAAACAGAAAAGCAAAAAATTAAAACTGATTACATGAAATATTGTACAATGAACCTGCAGGACTCGTTGCCCGTGACATCACTAAAGCTAAGAGATTGGTAAGGTTCAGGAAAGCTTGGTCATATGGATAATGAGAACATCTGCAGTTACTTTAGAAAGGATTTAAAACAAAATTTTTGAATTGATATAAACAGTAATTCTTCAAGGCATGTCTGCTGATGGGAGTTAGGAAGAAATTTCCTCTGTGGGCAGGCTTTTTCCATATATATCCATTATGAAGTTTCATAATGCAATGTTCTCTGAAGCAGCTGAAAGAGGCTATTATCAGACCCCAGATACTGGACTAGTTGACCACTGGTCTGATCCAGTATGGTAATTCCCATGTTCCTGTATTTCATGAAAAATAAGTATATTGCGGCGAACAGCTGTAAGTAAGGGATAAATGCGTTAGCTGAATGTTTCTGTAATTCTGAAACATGTTGACTTTTTAACTGTTAGCATTAGGCTTCAGAGTGAAATCCATCAAGATGACTGGAGTGAGAATTCATGCTTCTAAGAGCTACTGCTTCATCCTCTCTGAAGACTACATCAGTTTGCACTTGATTCACATTAACCAGGGCCGGCTCCAGGCACCAGCATTCCAAGCAGGTGCTTGGAGCGGCAATCTGCAAGGGGCGGCAGTCCGTGTGTTTTTCCTGCCCCAAGCAGTGTGCTGAATTGCTGCCGCGGACGGCAATTCAGCCGGAAGACAAAAGCCGCCGAAGACAGAAGCTGCTGCTGAATTGCCATCGCCGCAGAAACACGCGTGCCACCCTAACGGCACATGGATTGCCCCATCCGTCTGGCGGCAATTCAGCGCGCTGCTTGGGGCGGCAAAAACAGTAGAGCCGGCCCTGACATTAACAAAGTTTTCTTTGCAACCCCAGAGGCTGGAATATTTTTATTGCAATGAATGCTTAGATTCTGGAGCAGAATTCTATGGCAAGAATTGCAAAGTACCTAGGCCCCAGCATGTTAGATACACCAGCCAGCACTGAATATTATGTAGGAATATATATATGTATATATCATTGATATGGAAAGTCTCAGTGAATTCAATTATGTAAACCTCCTATACATTTTAGTAAGGAGTAAGCAAAGTCGAAACCTGTTATCAAGTGCTGCTGCTTTTCCTCTGGACAGTCACGTATCTGTGCTCTATCTTACTAACAGATTTTTATGAGATGTAGTGTTATTTATACACAATTTTATGCTCACCTTAAAGTGAGTTACAGTTAAAAACAAGAGTGTTTAAAATACCAGTGAGGACTTAACTTTAGAATGGCAACAAAATTATTTCAAACCTCAAATAAAATTTAGTTTGAAGGACTCAAACTAAATTCAGGTTCATATTGGTTCTTATTTATTTGGACTGGTTCACTCATTTCTGAAGTGAACTAGTGTGTAGCTATTCGGCTGAGCTCAGCAGGCTGAAAGTTCACAGAGAAAATAGCACTTTTTCCTATCTGCAAACTGATTTATTTAAAATGAATACATCCATAGCATTAGATACATGTACTCATTTGTGTACAAAATAGCAGCAGTTACAGATTGGAACAGCAGCAGCTGAATAAGCTACTGGTGCCTCCTCTAATCTTTCCTAAGACTTTCCTCTCTTAGCTTAAAACGTCTACTGACCTCAAGTGGGGCAGCAGGTGCTCTTTATGGTAGTCAGCATTCAGAGCTTTTAGAGCTTTACTGGTCAAAATCAACACCTGGGAAAAAGATGAGAAGTCAGTGCTAACTTCTGAGCAGTGGGTGCCACTGTTAAGTAAGACGGGTTCTGTAGTCTGCCTCAGTGGAGAATTCCAAATGATTTTCAGGCTAAGCCTCAAACAGTCCGTTATAATAATCTAAGCTGGAAGTGACATGAATAACAGTGACCAGATGTATGTGTGAGAGAAAAGGTCACAATCTCCTAGCCATGGAAAAATGCACTTTTGGCTACTGGGGCTATCTGGCATCCAGAATCAGCCCAGGAGTCAATAATGCCCCCCGATTTATGAACCTGAGTAATAATAGATCAAAACACTTCTTCAACTGAGGGAGCCAATATGACCTCGCCCATTTCCTCTGGTTAGTCCCCACAGCCTACCAGCATTACATACTTTCAATACATGTTGAGTCTCGGCTAATTAGCTTTCATTCAAGCCTCTAAGTGCTGGGAAAAATCAAACAAATGTACTATCTGGGGCTTGTGAAACAGATGTACAACTGAGTGTCATCCATATCTAGAAGTCAACTCAGTCTGCATGCCTCATTATATAGCTTAATGCCCTCCCATACCCATTGAATAAAGAGACATGACAGAACAGAACTCTGTGATGAGAGAGCTGTAGGCACTGATGAGAAATCATCCAAAACTATTCTTTTGGGATCTCACAAACACACAAAAATGGACCAACCAAGTCATTCTGGCTATTCCTCCCAGGGTCTGCAGCATATCAATGGTATCAAAGTCTCCGAATATATCTGTAAGCAAATGGTGCAAAAGCGCTGTATCAAAGATGAGAATTTGGCTGCTAATCTTCATCTATTGCTAGGAAGAAGTCACCGACTGATGAAAACAGTGTAGTCTCTATCCCAAACACAGGCTTAAGGCTGGAGTGACAAATCGAGGCAATCTGAGAACTCCAGGTATTGCCATCACCTTCTGCATAATGTTTCATAAAAGAGGGAGATTAGACTGGGTGATAATTGGTGATATTCTCAGAATCAAGTGAGTGTTTCTTGAGCAAAGAATTGATAATCTCCTCTTTAAGGGATGCTCTTAGGGAGGTCTTGATGATCTCCAGACCTAAAATTCATAGTACAGCTGCCTGCCTCTGATCTGCCTAATACCTCTCCAGCTCACTGAGAGGAAAGGGGTAAAAGCCCATTTCCTGAAATCTTAGACTTAAAAATATATTTTATTAGCATTGTTTTAACTCTAGTGAAGTTTGTTTTGGTGGTGGGTTTGTGC